>NW_028324301.1:4155000-4445000 GCF_058129835.1 Hydra viridissima
TGTCTTTTACAAGTGAATTACCTTGGCAAAGAAAGTTTTGTTTGAATTATAAGCAGTTTTCCGATTTAGAATTAAATTTAACAGCATTTAAGAGTCAAAATCAATCCAATCCAAGAATTGCGAATATAACAAGTCATTTGCAAAAACTATATGACAACTTTCCTGATTGTTGTGTTCGAGACTCACCTCAATATTACTGGTACAACAATGCACTTAAAGTTTCCTCAAACCTTCATTCAAGTGGTGAATTTAATTGGAGAATTTTTGGATGTTTAGCATTTGCCTGGATATTAGTGTATGTCTGTGTTTTAAAAGGAGTGAAATCAAGTGGGAAGGTAACTTTGATGTAGTTATTATTTTTGTTTCAATATAAGTTAATATCTATGTTATAACAAAAAAATTTTTTTTTTGCAGGCTGCTTATTTTACAGCAATATTCCCTTATGTCATACTGTTCATACTATTTTTTCGTGCTGTGACTCTTAAAGGAGCAGGGGAGGGAGTCAAAGCTTTTTTTAAAACTGATGTAAGTATTAAAATACTTTTATAGCATTATATTTTTAGCAGTTATACTTATCAGTTTTTGTCGTCTAACTTTAAAAAGAAATGTTTTTCCAATTTTATGGAAGTTATTAATTTTCTTCAACTTGAATCTAATAGTAAATTACACTGAGAATTATTGCTCTAAAAAAAAAAACACTTGTTAATGATTGGTTTGAAGGTTTTGATGAAGAAACTATGTTAATGGTTTGAGGTTTGTGTAGTAAACACAATCTTTAAACTATGACAGTAACAAAAATTATTGTTATTCAAATAACCTTGGTGAGAAACATAAATAAAAAACATAATTAATGTAAAATGATTTAATTGTAGATATCTGCTCTATTGAGGTTTCAAACTTGGATGGATGCAGCAACACAAATTTTTTATAGTTTAAGCATTGGATTTGGGGCCCTTATAGCATTTTCCAGTTATATGCCTCGAAAGAACAATTGTATTCGTGATGCTGTAGTTATAGTTTTGCTTGACTGTGGAACATCTGTTTTTGCTGGAATTGTTACTTTTTCTTTTCTTGGGTACAGGCAGTTTAAGACAGGAATTCCAGTGACAAAGGTTGACAATGAAAACAGTATAACTTACTGGTTTTGTCATCATTTTTTTGTTTGATACAGTTAATTTGTAAAACCTACTTTAATCATTGCTTTGTTTTATATGAAGGTTGGTTCAGGACCTGGTTTAGCTTTTATCACTTATTGTGATGCCTTCTTATTAATGGACCTTTCACCTTTATGGGGTGTCCTTTTTTTCCTAATGTTAGTGCTGTTGGGAATTGGTTCTGAGTTTGGAACAATTGAAGGAGCAGTTGCACCACTTTATGACTTAAAATGGGTGACAATAAAGAAGAAGTATTTTATGGGTATTCATTTCAACATTTTTACCATTTAGTTTTTCATGTATAAGTAAAAAATTTTAAAATGGTATTTTAAAAATGATATAAAATATATTCTATTTTAGCATTAGTTGCATTGCTATTTTTGGCAATGGAGGTTATATTTTGTTTGGGTAATGGTTTCTACTTATTCCAAATTTTTGATGATTACTCTGTTCCTATTCCATTGCTTATTATTGCTTTATTCCAAGTGATTGCAATTGGTTGGGTTTATGGAACTGACAAGTAAATTTCTTTAGCAGTCAATATATCCTAACAAATATTATCAATTAATTTGGTATTTAATTAATTGAAAAACCCATTTGTTATTAATTTATTTAAATTTTAATTATTTTCCTTGTAGCAAAGCCTAATAATGTCATTATTAGTTAGAATTAAATTTGGTATAGTAATATGGTTATATTTAAATGATATACTGTTATGAGATGTTGTAATGATCACTATAGTTGATGCTTTTATCATATTTTGATAATCGCTCCCAATTAATTAACCGCACGTTGTTCAGAATGTTAAGTAGAAAAGAGTAGTATGGCTTCACATACTAATCAGATTACTCTTTGAAATTAATGATTCCAGAATTTTGTGACCATATAGCATCTTCAATCATTCTTCATGTGTTTTGTGTTTTTAATTTAAAGATTTTCTTTAGGATTTCAAATGATATTGAATATATGGTTGGAAAAAGACCAAACCTCTTCTGGCTAATCTGTTGGAAATATATTTCTCCATTAATTCTTATTATCGTATTTATTGGCTATATTGTAACTATGCTTCAAAAAACTCCTCATTACCAGGCTTATGTTGGCTGTATCCAGGTAAGTGTTTTCCTGTTATTTTATGATATAAACAGTTTGAATTACTTTAGAATGAGTCACTCACAACTTAGTTACTGCAACATACACATACTTGGTCAGACAGTTAACAAATTTGTTTTTGGTTCCTAGGATTACTGAATGTGTGTTAAGTTACTGTTGCTGTTAAGATGTTCAATTTATTATATGATAAGAAGCAGTCAAATCACCGCATTTATTAGTTATCATAACAAATTTACAAACTGATTTTTGATATAATATATTTTTTATCAGCATCTTAACTATAATTAGAAAACTGTAAAAAAATTATGATGTAGATACCAACCAAATACAAAACTAATGATCACCAATCTTAAATGCATGTACAAAATTTTACTTCTTAAAGTTTATTTATTATTAGCAAAAATTGCTTAAAATTATAGATAAAAACAAGTTTGTAATTGTAAATTTAACTAAAGTAATTAGGTAAAATAAATAAGCTCCCAATTAATAATATTTGAATATAAAAAAACTTTGAATGTGTGATACACTTGCATTTGATGTACATTATGCATTATTGCATTTGATGCATATTTGATGCATATTATGTATTTATGTATTTGATGCACGAAAAAGTAATTTTTAACTTAAAATTTATATTCGTTGACTCCTAAAATCTTTATGGTGCGTTCATATTTGATAGTAAGATTTCTTTCGCCGTTATTTCTAAGTCCTGAACCACTGTGCTACATCTCAATGCGTAGCCTTTTTTTTATTTTTAAAAACATTTAAAACTAAAAATAAATTTAGTAAAATTTGATTGGCAAGGCGAACGGGAATAAATATATTTCAGCTATTATTTGTGCAACCCGTGATTGGTGTTTAATGCAAAAAAATTTTATATTTTTTCTTCAGAAACCTTTAGATCCAGCAATAAGCGAAGGGACACTAACATGGTCAAAGAATGTTATTTATCCTGTTTGGGCTCAAGTATTTGCTGCTTTTTTAGTCCTTGTGTCCGTGTTTCCAATACCTTTTTACATGATAAAAAACTGGCCTACTAATTGGAGAGATGGGATATCTTATATGAAAACAAAAGCAAATTACTACCCAGATCCTTGCAGGTGTGATCCTAAACGTCGAATAACTATGGATCAAATTGAAGATACCATTAGAGCAGAGAATTTGGGTCTTTTAAAGGATGGCTGTTGATATAAGTGTGATTTTGAATAAAATTGTGTACTGAAACATTTTTTAAAATTTTATCTTTTTTGATTTATATTAATGTAAAATTTTTTAATAGGACTTTTACATTAAAACTGACCTAATTGTAATGACCTTATATTGATGATGTTGATAATTTCAAACATTAAAATTAGCCGCTGGTTTTTACAAAATTGATAGAAATGCTGTCAGTTAGGCAGGGTTGAATATTCATTAAACGAATATTTTACGAAAATGTTCGTTCCTTTTACGATTATTAGTTTAATATTCGTTTCATATTTGTACAACGAATAATTGTTCCATTTACATATATTCGTTCATATTCGTAGAATAATATTCGTTCAATAAATAAAATATTTGTTAAAGGAATATTTTACACAAATATACTTGTTAGGCTGCTAATTGAAATAATGGCTACACTACTCTCTAGCTAAATTACTTGCTAACTTTTTGCTATTTTGTGTACTACTTTTTGGGTTTAAATTTTCCTGCTAAAATATTAGATTTAGTAGGATAATGGTAAATTATTTACTAAATTCGGGAAATTTAGCTAAGCCCTAGCGTCAAGGCAATCCGAATTTCTGGTAATAAAAAAAAACGGTTACTTATTAGAAGATTTAATATGCGATGGTTTTTAAATACTAGAAAAAACTCCCTCGACGCAGTTAAATTGTTAATAAGTTAAGTGTGTCAAGAGAATTTAAGTTTCAGTTATCGACGTTATTTTCAAATCGGTTGTCAGGTAAGAATTACTAAAACTTAAACGAATATTTTCGTACAAGAATATTTTTTCGTTTAAACGAATTTTCGTTCGAAAAATATTCATAAATGTTCAAAAAATAGTAACATATTTTAGTGCCCTTCGGCACTAAATTATGTCACTATTATTTTCACTATGCAACCTCAATATAAATGAAAGGAGAATTACAGACAGAAATCACACGCATTGCAGGGTTAAAGAACAAAAACAATTTTAAAAATATACTATTACTCAAAAACAAATCTCATACATTCAGCTTAATTTTTTTTCGTCATGTTCTCCATGTGTCTTAATTTTTTTCGTCATGTTCTCCATGTGTCTTAATTTTTTTCGTCATGTTCTCCATGTGTCTTAATTTTTTTTCGTCATGTTCTCCATGTGTCTTAATTTTTTTCGTCATGTTCTCCATGTGTCTTAATTATTGTCTTGCACAGTTTAACATCTAATTTTTAGAAATAGTTGTGATATACTAATCTTCATACTTCTTACAGATATTTCCAGTTGCAATTGTTGCTTTGTAACGTTTACGTTTCTGGTCTAGGTCATTATCTTGAAATAACCCTTTGCTTTTTTCTGAAGAAGGAAATTCTTGCATAGCTTGTATATTTAGCTAGGGTAGCTATCTAGCTGAAAAATCATGATAAAATTGTTAATTCTAAATCCAATTAGTATAGTATCTTGGAGAGCTTTCAAGTATTGTATCCGCATTTATTCATCAATTTTTCTTAAATCATCAATTGTCTTCTGCAGATCATCCCTGGCCGTTAAATTTCTTTAACCACGTTTTACAACGAGTAGTAATTATCATTCTTTAAGACATTAAGCCAGTAAACGACGCACAAATACACTTCGTTTAGTCCCAAAATGTTTAATGTGTAATTTTTTTGCAGTTTTTTTTTTTTTTTTTACGAAAAGTGGTCCATTGAAAACTAATCTCCAGTTTTCTATTGACCACTTTTATCATTATGTAAGTTGTTAAGCAAAGGTTTTTTTTTAATTAACAAGAGCTCTTAGTCCAGCGGACAGGTTTTCCGCTTCTTCTTTTGTCTTCCATTCACTCCCTGATTTAGGCGGTCTTACTTCATGTAACCTACATGAACTCAACCAAATTGACGCTAAAAAATTATGTTCTTGTACTTAAACAGCAGTTATGCCTCGTCAACATCTCAACTATTTCGTGAAAGTCTATTATTTGTTACAAGACTGAAAACTTTTATAAAATAGATCCACATTTATTTAAACAACTAACATTTTATTTTCCGTTTCCCGGAAAATAAAATGTAAAGGGGGCGGGATATTTGTCACATTTTTTATCTTCTAAATTGAAGATTTTTTTTTCTGCAGTGTTAAAATATTGTTGTAAAATGTTGAGTACACACACACACACAAAAAGAGCAAAACCTATAAATTATATAAATATAAAACACTTGGAAAACGTTTTCTAGTAATCTTTTTTTTTTTTCTTTTGATTGAAACCAAAAATACGTGCTTGAAATCTAACTCTGCAACTAGGGTTATATTGTTACAGTAAGTGCTAATAAATCTTAAATATTTGTCACACCAGTCATCTAAGAATTGTTGAGCACGTAAGCTTAAAATTCACCAATTTTTGTTAAAATGACTTTTTTGAATTCGGCTCAACTTTTTTAGCATCATGGTGAAACTCTGTTCTCTACAAAAGACGTTTATCATCAATCAAACACCTTCATCTTATACCTCCATTTCATCCCCGCAACATTTTTTTACACTTCGTTATAAGTGTCACCTGAAATAGAAATTATTTTCAAAACACCCATTAGAGTGCTTTTAGGTACATACCTAAAATTCTTTCCGAGCGATTAAAAATCAACATGATCATGCAAACATGTATATTATGATCATGTTAACAAGTATATTATGATCATGCAAAAATGTTTGTTACATGACATTTTTTGAAAAAAAAAAACATTTTGTAAAATTAGCGACATTTTTTTTTATTGATTACTGGAATTAAAAAAAGTTAAGAAATAAACAATGATTTGCAACAATTTGCAAATGGAAGACTTTGTATTATGAAATTATTTTCAATAAAGAGAGATACCCTCAGCTATTTCTCATCTATGAAGCCTTCCTATCTCTTAATTTGTATTTTTTTAAAATCACACAGCATAATTAAAAAATTTCAATACTATCTTATGCCAATATAAGTTGATTCTATCCATTAAATATATTTTCATAAATATATGCTTTGAAATATACATTTGAAAAAAAAAAAAAAGCAGGTTAAAATAGTTTTTTTCAGAAATCTGCGCCAAGTTCATCGAAACTTATTTTTCTGAATGTCTTATTTTTGATACAAAATAGACTTCATGAAGACAAGATTGATTCCACTTTGGGGAAGGTCGCCTAAATATTTTTTTAAAATATTACTTAATACAAGTTCATATGTGATAAAGTGAAATTTTCAGGGAAGTGTACAATATTTCTTTGGTAAGATTTTGGTTGATATTTTCTTGATATTCTTGCACTATTAGCTTAATACCTGCATCTGCATAAACACCAGAAAGTTAAAATAAATAGTTTCTAAAGATAAGAGCACATTATGCCAGTAAAACTCTCCGTATATTCAATATTTACATTACATTTTTTTTAGGGTAAATTTTAATTACTAATTTTTTTAAACTCTGAGGAAGGTCCTTCTAGACTTGACTCCCCTTAAGGTGGCTTCACAGGAAATAAAAGGTGTAAAATCAAAAAAAAAAAAAAAAATTGAAAAACATGATTTTTGAGACTTTTAACAATGCTGAAAATGATGGTACAATTATTTTTTAATAATTTAAATTTTTTAAGCAACAATTTTGCATTTTGCAGGTATGATATAAAGTAGCTTCCTTAGCAACGCCTATAGCAACGGAAAAAAGCAGTATGAAAACTTTTGTTTAACCACTCTTTTGTTATGTTTTCGTGTTCTGCAATTATAAAAGATTTAGTTTAGAGGCTAACCATGTTCAGTTTTAAAAATAAAACCGTTCCACTTATTAAAATTGCATCATTTCACGATCATTTAATTACTTCTTGTGACAAAACCATTATACTAACACAAGTTGTGTTGATACAATGTTTACTTGAAATATTTTTTTAGATTAATAAATTAAATATATAATGGGTAATTATAAGAATACTTCAAGATCTAAGAAGAGAAAATTTAGTGGTAACAAGCACACCAAATGTATTAAAGATACGAATGTAACTGGTAACTTGTCTGAAAATGTTTCATGTATCAGTTCTAAAAAGTTAAAGTTTGATGTCGAAGATACAAGTAATGGAAGTGGAAAAAAAGTAAAAATGCAGATGCAGATGAAAACTATTCTCCTAAATTAAACTTGCCTGAATGGATTTATGAAATTATTAAGAAAGACTTTGATGAATTGAGTAATGACAGTTTATTGAAAAAATGTCTTCATGGGCAAACTCAAAATTGTAATGAAGGACTAAATAATATCATCTGGTCCCGATGTCCTAAAAATGTTTATGTAAAGACAGATGTTCTTGAAATGGGAGTAAACTCAGCAGTTCTTTCTTTTAATGAAGGTTCATCTGGTATTTATCGTGTATTTAAGCATTTAAATCTAGACTTTGGAAAAAATACAATAACCAGTTCAGTAAAAAAAGACCGAAAGCGGTTACAGAATATGGTGAAAAAAGGACAACCAAAAAAAAAAGAAGAAGAAAAGAGTTGAGAGGAATTAGGAAAGGTTGGATTGATAAAGATCAAGAACAATTATCAAAAAATAGCTACAAAAAGGGATGTTTTTAAAACTTTTTTAACTTATTTGCCTTATATCTAAAAATGAAGATTTTAACATAATTTATAAACTCAAAACACGATATCTCAACATTAAAAAATGCTTAGACCTTCAAATTTTCCCTAATTGTCCAATACATATATATGTAGAGAATGAACTAGAATCTTGATAATTGAATGAATATTTATTGATTGCTAAGTCTTTTTTTGAACCCTACCCCCTAAAAATTAGTCAATTTTCAGTTTTTAGGGACTTAAAAGAAATGTTTTTGTTTTTATATATTGATCTTAGTTCATCCTCTACCTCATATATCAGATAATAATATTGAAAAGTTGCGAGTTGTTTTAATTAGCCATTCTGGTTTAATCGTGTTTTGAAAAATAAATAAATATATGCTTTTTTATGCGTTTTTTATAAATAAAGTCCTCTTTTTTTTTTTTTTTTCAATAAGCATTTATATTTTATTGTTATTTTCATTAAATTGAATTTATAAAACTGATTTTAGAACAGATTTAAGTTATTTTACTAAAAAAAAACATTTCCTGTGAAGCCACCTTAAGATCTTGAGGCTCAAGGTTACCCATTCATTGAGTTATACAACACTTGACAATTGCTATTATATCAATATAAACTTATCAGCATAAAATCCGATGAAAAATTCCATGAAATAGCTGAAGCATCTCGCAAGGACTTTACTACCAATAAATGGTTTTACAAGAAAAACTGTGAACCAGAATGTTTTCTAGCAATTCATATTTCTCGGCTTCTTTGGAGTACCAGTGCCTATGCCGTTTTTGTTGATTGTTAAGACAAAATCTCTTTTAATCTAAAACATGGTAATTATTTTCTTCGTGATTTTACAAAGATCCTCATGGTTTTCTTCATGTTTTTTTCCCGTCAGTTCCAATCAAATAAATATTTTATGAAAAATGTCATTAAAAAACGTATCCAAAAACTGATCACATTATAAAACTTGATAAAAAGAAATGTTTCAAATTCTTAGAATGATATTTTGAATCTACTGTGTGTTTCAGCACCAGGCTACTTATGAGAAAATGCACGACTCTTCTTTAAAATTTTTTTTAGATGCTATTTTCAATGACAGACACACTTTAAACTTAATTTATGTGGTAAAACTTTCGAACTCAAAGTTAACCGAGACTATTCATTTTTGTGGGAAGTCGGAAATACTTGGTTTATTTTAACTAATTAAGGTTCTAAGAAGCAAATAAAATTGTTTTTTAAAATATTAGGAAATACGAAAGTGTATACATGAAGCATATAAGATATTGTTTATTAAAGCATATAAGATACTTTAGCTGCTCTAATAATTTTATAAATTCAATAAATTGTTCAGCAAAGTTTGATTATTTCGAGGGATAAACATAAAGGAAAAACGATTTTTGAAACAAATTCCATTAATATCTTGTTCGTTAAAAAGTTGAACTTAAAATTTGTTATTTATTTTTATTAAGAACAGCTTTTAACTGTTTAAACGATGAGTTAATAATGGTAGAGTTCATGATAGAGCACATGGCTTTAAAAGTTGATTTTATCAAAACTCAATATGATGATAAAACTAAATAACTTTAAAAAATAGCAATTGTGCTAAAAACACGAACAAATTTTGATAACACGAAACAAATGAACTAAGTAACAATAGCTACGTAAAGACATATAAACCAGACGGAATTCTCATTTTATTACCATCTATATTAAATCAAAATAATATATGCCATTATGTTAATATATGCAGTATGTAATCGCTAGTAAAATAAGAAATGTTATTTCGTTAAAAAGTGATAATATCTTTTGAGCTTTATTTATGCAAAAAAGTTTTATATTTTTTTAAAATTGAGTTAAAATAAATAGAATATAAAAACTAAATAATTTAAGTTACTTACACTAAATAACATTAATTATTTAGTTCAGTTAAATGTGAAATGTTTAGACTTAAAAAAAAACGAGTAAAATGGAATAGCGCCGACTATCACCCTTACAGACGTAATTTATTGCAACACACTTAAACTATTGACCTCAGGTAATAGCACTACTTATTTTACCAATGAGGAACTGCATATATTAACATAACTTTATTTTGCTACTTGATATAGATAAATCGACAACAAACAGTTTTATTTTTTAATTAGGATGAAGTTTACAATAAACTGTATCATAGTCCGCCTGAAGGAGTGGATTAAGATAAATAAAATAAAAAAGTGGGGAGGGGGAATAGCTACTATTTTCTTACTGATTTCTAAAGTTAAGTTGAAGAAATGACGAAAAAAAGGCAAGAGAAATTTTTCATTAACCCGTTTTTAATTGTACAAAATCTTTTTTTTTTTAACCATTCGTACTTGTCAGTGTTGTAAAAATAATGTTTCTCAACCTCTAAGCAAGTTATCTAGATTCAAAAAGAGTACATAGAGTATATTCAAACCAAATTATAAAGAATTTTTAGTAAATAAAGTTGTACGAACAAATAACCATCTATCAACATTTATTTGAAATATTCAAGAAGTCTTAGGAATTAGTACATCATGCTTTAAAACATAATAAATGGTGTGATATTTAAACCAAGAAGTATATAAATACGGGTACAGCCAATAAGAAGAAAGCGTAGCATTCTCACAAACACATATATACGTATATATATATATATATATATATATATATATATATATATATATATATATATATATATATATATATATATATATATATATATATATATATATATATACACGTATATATGTGTGTGTGACTGTTGTAAAACGTATCATTGTTGAAAAGATGTTATAAGTTGTGATGGAGTTCTATTATATGGAAATAACAGGTTTTCTTATTTTAGTGCCATATAATAAAAAAATTACTAAATACCAAAGACATTTTGAACTAATATATATACTAAATTTATCTAAAGAATGTGTGCATTATAAAATTTGTGTCCATATACATAACTTCTCCTAAAAGTTAGTGCTAAAATCTTTTTGGTTTTATACTTTTTGAAGCATACTAAAAAACATTTTTCCTTTAAAAGTTATTCAGTTTTTTACTACCCAGTTTGAAACATCAAATTAAAACGGTTTTAAATATTATCAAAAGTCTGAGTATCAATGTTGATGTGTAATGTGTAATGCTTCCTGTTTTGTCAAGTTTTAAACTATCTGTTTGTTATACTATATAGTCACAGGAGTTCATCTAGATTAAACACCTGGGAGGGAAAGTTGAGAAAAATCCACAAGTTTTAAGTAGCTTTTTAAGTTAATGTTTTTTAAATAAATTTTCACTTTCAGGAGTAAATTGAAAAACTAGGCTCATTTGTGCTTGGTATGTAATACATTATAACACTTATATAATTACTAGACTGAATTAAGGACTTAATTTGTTTGCCAAAATAAAGTTTATCTATTATTTAAAATTGCTCTTAAGAGTTACTTAAATTTTTCAGCTTTTTTTACAAAGTCCAGAGTAGAGAGAAGGTAGTGCAACACTACATTCATTCAAGAAATTTTTGTAAATGTAATGAATCCAGCTCATAGAACACCAAGACTTTGTTTTTGTTTTTTGCCAGAGCTTAAAAATAAACGAAAACAAAAAGTATTAAATTATCAGAATCGAGCAAAGTTCAGCTATATTTCTAATCTAACTGTAGGGTTATTACCTTTTTTAAAACTTCATGTTCTTGTAACCTTATCATTTTTGTATCCTAATTCAATCTACTTATGTCTAAAACAGTGTCGGCGCCAGGGAACGCTAGGGGACGCCACTTTTTTATTATTTTTCAAAAAGGTAACAGCAAAACGCACAATCAAGTGATGTATGTTCCAACATCACTTTGATTATGCGTTCTACAATAATTATTTTTTGGTATGTTGTACATGGATGCCTCCTACTTCCAGTCGTTCTCCAATGAGTACAATGCTTATTCTTGTTGTCATTTTTATTGTACATCTGATTAGTAAACCAATAGATTTCCAAGTATAAAATGAATCTGCTTACAATCTCTAAAGTCTTACTTGTGGTTTGGTAACACTCTTCTCCGAGAACATGTTGCAATTTGACAACAACTCCTTTACTTTTTCTAACATTAACGTTGTTCGTGTCAATAAGTATCATCTTTATTGCATTCCATAAGTTGGATTCGTAAGGGTTTGTCTTGCCCCCCCCCCTTTTCCCTTTTTTCCAAAATATTTTTGCACGAACCAAAAAAACACCCAAAAACAACATTTATTTTTCAGAACTCTAAACTCGCAATATTAATTCTATTCAGCATATAATATTGATTCTATTACAAAAATTGCTGTTGTTTTTTTGTTTTATTTTTCGTTTACGTTTTACAAAGTGAAATAGGATAAAAGAGAAAAATATTGAGTTGCATGAAATTAAGTTTACATCGAGCTCAATAAGTGATGAGTCAAAACAATCATAAATAGATAGCGTGTTTTTTTAAGTCTAATGAAAAACAGTCTGAGCAAAAAATCATCGCAAACAGTTTCAGATTAAAAAACATCATCACAAATATCAAGAGTCACAAGTGGTAACGAATTGTATTAAAATAAATAAGCCCTTCCATCCTCCAGCGGATTTTTTTCCCTAAACCGAAAAGTGGAGATAAGTGGAGATAAGCTGCGTTCATGCTAAGCGCACTGGTTTAAAATGTTTTCATGGATTTTTCATTATAAAGGCAAGTAATTGTAATTTTTTTCTTTTTTTTTTTTTTGCTATTTTTATTTTTATTATTATTTTTTTTTATTTATTTATTTTTTTTGGTATAATGTAATTTTGAAGAAAAACAATTTGTTAGTTAAAAAGATTATAGTTCAATCATATTCTTTCTATTCAGGCAATTTAAAAGATCAGAAAAACAAGGAGGCCTCTTACATATGTACAACGTTTTCAGCTTGGAAATAGGCATCCAAATTGGGTGCCTATTTCCAAGCTTAAAGTAGGCACCTAATTTGGATGCCTATTTTGAAATTATTTCCAATTCTTTGGAAATAAGCACACACATCAAAAATCTGCTTGTCATTAAGCCTTACCCGCCTATCATTTGGTTGCTCCTCATTGTAACAACGTTGAGGAAATGGTTGATAATCAAATTACCCAATGGAGGCAAGTTGAACGTAAATATTATCTAGACGTTATCAAATGCCTCAAATATCACGCCAAATATCTTCCACGTCAAGGAATCCCATTGTAAGGGCTCAATAATAATGACCAAACATATTGAAACATCTTCAAAGGCAGATTGAACACAATACACCTACCATGAAATTCAAAACAAATTATTGCACACCATGGCATCTAATGTTTTTAAAAGTTAAAGTTTCAACAATTCGTGGACGAAAATTCTTTTCCATCATGGTTGATCCCTCATCATGGCATGGAATAGTTGTCATTATACATGCTGTCCGTGATGGCCACCTAGACGTCTCAGAAGAGTTTATTGAATTTTATGATCATGCTAATATCAAAAGTAAAAGCATTGAAAATGCAATCAAGAGAATTCTGTTAATGCTTCACTTAAATTTTGACAATTTCTCTGGCTAAAAGTATAATGACGCAACAATAGAGAAGGGGTTTGGAATCATAACACAAATATCTTTGCCTAACAACTGAAAGATTTGGCAACTGATTGTCTGGGGCACTCTTTAAATCTGGCAATCAATTTCAAAGATTGTGCAATTCTTCATGATGCTATGAAGAATTGCACAATCTTTGAAATTGATTGCCAGACTTAAAGAGTACCCCAAGTTTTTTAATGATATTTTTCATAAACCATGGGGGAAATATGCGTATTAGTTATATATTTATTTAAACGAGATATTTTGGAAAACATCATGGAGAATATAAAGCGAGAATGTAAGGAATTGCCATGTTCGTACATCCAAAAGCTCAATAAATTTTGCGTAAAAAAGGTGGAACAGTTGGACAAAGTGTTTTAAAAAGTTACTTGATAACTACAAAGCTTTGATGGAGTTATGGGAGCAACCGTTAGCAGAAGATTTAGATTTTGATACAATCAATGATTGAGGGCTGTAAAAACCAAATGAACTTATTCAGTTTTTGTTTCGGCCTGAATTTAAGTTAACGTCTGTATACATAGACAAGTTCTCAAAAAATCTTACAGAATGAAAAGTTATTGTTGATTTAATTGTTCAAAAGTTGGAGAGCATCAGAAACGAAGGTGATTTCAACTTGATTTACTAAAAGATAAAGTTGTCAACTAGCAAAATAGAAGCCATTTCACCTCCTAGTCTTCCGAAAAAGGAAAAAAAAAATCCAATTACTCTATACTACATTACATCATAGGAAAACAAGAGGCAATAACGGTAACATATCCGAAAAATCCGTAAAAGCAATACAACCTTATCTGTTATGCAGCCATTGATTCTATTATTAACGCCATCAGAGACATATTTGATTAAGCAGCCAAGCTGTTTTCAGAAGTAGAGTAGCTGTTTTTGAAAGCAGTAAGCAAACACTATGTTACCAATTAGTTGAAAGTATTGAAGAAGCATCTTGAAGGTGACTTTAACGACGATTCAAGAATGGTACAGAAAAGTCTCAAGTCCTTATCTATACTTTTTATTTCAACAAAACTATTTTTAAAGAAATTTCTTTAATTGATGTAGCGAATGAATTTGAAGCTCATCATTCTAATAAAAAAACACTTTGGTAGCTTACAGCCAAAGATCTTAATGATCTTTCTTTTAAAAAATAACGTTATAACCAGACTACTGTTTTTGAATCAGGCGTTAAAATAACTGTTTAAAGACAAAAAGTTCTTAAGCCTTCAGAGAGTTTTTCTGTCTCCCATCCATTGTGGGGAACATTAAAGAAGGGTTTTCTGGGCCCCCCTAGATAAAAACTGGCGCTGTGATCTTTGATCATCAAGAACTTCGCCAAATTCTGCGTAATACTTTCAGCCTTTCAAACGCAATACATCCATTTTTTTCTTTTTTAAGTAGCACCATCCAATATTCAATTTCTACGATGTGCTGTCCGTCAAAATGTTGGAATCATTATTATATCTGTAATTTTTTACTCATTTTTTTCTTCAACTTAACAGTCTCTTTAAATATTGACTTATAAATTGCTGCTCGATAGTAAAAGCTGTTTGTCTTCAGTGAATAACCCTTAACCTTTAACTTTTTTAAAATCAAAAAGTTTATTTAAGACAACATATTTTCCCCTTCTGACACATTATAAGTCTTCAACACCTTGTCAAGCTTTCTTCTCCTATCTGACTGCTGATATTTCATCAGATTACTGGTCCAGATAACCTCGTTCTTCTGTATTATAGTATAATTTATCTTGACGATTTGTATTGCTACTAAAAAAGTATAAGCAAATATACACAAATGTAAACAAATATGACATTGAATTATTTTCTCACAAATCTTTTATATGTACTTTTAAAAAACTCCAGAAAGTTCTTGAAAGTTGTTAAACGTTTCATGGTGACCTTTTTTAAAAATTTAGAGGAATTTAGCTCTTTTCAATGTTTTTACATAAAAGTTGATTCATTTTATGATATAGGAAACCATTTATGATACAGAAAACCATTTATTTGGAAAAAAGTCAAAATGTTATAAACTTAATGTAAATTGGTCCATTAGATAAATTTGTGAGAAAAAAAATTTTTTTTTTTCAAATAACGTTTGCGACAGCTCTTTCAAAAACATTTGCCTTTCAATTGAAAAACAGTTCCTTTGATTGAAAAATGAATTTTAATAAGGGAAAATCAAAGTTGCCTTGAAGATGACTAAAATAAACGTTTTATATTCTTTTCCGACGCTTATAAGTAAAAAAATAAATTCTTTTTAATGCAAATAAAGAGTTTTATAAAAGTATTTTTGATAAACAACTTTTGTTTTTCATTGTTTATTAATTTCATAATGTAATTTTTAGGATGGGTGGGTGGGTGGGGGGTTTAAGTTTATTTTATAAACACGGAGTTCATTCAACCAAGTTAGTTACCATTATTTTTTCTTTACTTTTTATTGTGAACCTTTTTTGAATCAATTTCAGTTATCAAAGTTGTTGCACTTTTTTACACGTCTATAATTTCGATGGATCAAGAAAATTGTTTTCATGATAACTACTTTTGATTCCAGTATTTTTTTTTGTGAAAACGTGTCCAGAGGTTTTTAAAATGATATAATAAGATAATACTTTATTTTCTAAGTTTGATATAGATAACCCTGGAAAGTAATATAAAATAAACAAGAAATGTACTCATTTTTAGTCTAGTAAGTTATTTTACAATTACAAAAGGTTGTTTAAAAAATTATTTGACAAATATGAACTATGAGATTATCTTTCGTTAATTTAATTGAAACGTAACCATATAACCATCGTTCATTACAAACTTGTAAGTTGGTGATGTCTTTCAAAGTCTTAAATTAATCTCAAAATAGGGTAAAGTAAATCGGTCAAGATCCCGCATTCATATTGGTGTAGGTCAAATTATGTCGTTCAAAAAAGAAATGAACGATCGGTTAAAGCCAGTCATTATCCTCCATCTCATATTAACTTTCAACTGAGTCTGTGAAAAACAAAGAAAAAATAGATCAACAATGTTAAAAGTATCAAAAAACTGCTTGATAATAGGCTATTACACTAAAGTAAAGCTAAAGTGTATTTATTATATACAATTTTGTATTTATTACATACAAATTTGTAATGATGAAATATTTTTTATTAGGTTTGTTGTCTTCAAGTAAAGCCCTCATCTGCATCACTAATCGTTAATAGACGAACTAATTTTAAAGTAATGTCTTTTTTTTTATTATTATTTCCTTACAAGAAGTATATAAGTTTGAGTTAATTTAATGTTGTTATTGTCGACAACTCGGAGTTACCACTATATAAAACAACTCGTTCTATTTCGTAACGAGTTGTTACTACGATCTTGTCTGGTAGTGTTCTTCTTTTTTTTCTCGATATTTTTAAGTGATGCTAAACAAATATTGGAAATAACTACGTGAAAAGAGAGTAGATATTTTAAAACTTTTTTAGAAGAGAAACTACGATCACTCTGGCGTTTTTTTTTAACTAAGAATGAACTTCAAATGCGAATAGCAATTAAAGTTGACACGACGCATGCGGAACTTTATACTTCGTTTTCTTTTCCTTTTGAGATTTTCATTTTATTTCGACTTTGGTGTAAATGCGCTCCGAAGTCGAAATAAAATGAAAATCTAAAAAGAAAAAACAAGATAAATGCTAGCGATATATTGATATCTGAGAAGAATAGAGTGAGTCATGAGAAAAAAAAAGGTGTTGAAATACCCTCTTCATTAAATTTGCTCAATAAATATGCCGATACCAAAATTGTGATAAAAGTTGTCAATCAGATCAAATTTTCATATCAAGTTTAAAGAATTTAAAAGACCAAGTTTAAAGATAAAATTTGAGGAAGTAAAATTATTTGAACTAAAATAAGAAAATAAGCAAATAATAAGTTAACAGCGTGGAATTAGGATTAACAAAAATTTGTAAAATTTTTAAACTTTATACCAGTTGTCATTTTTTTATTACTCGCGGAGCAAATAAACCTTCACCTGATTATAAAAAGAAAGTTTTTTTTTTTAAATTCTGCTTCTTCAATATGTTTAAAGCAATTCATACTGACCTATTAGAAATTGGATTAATGCAGGTCACAGTGGTATTTTAGCGTGAGATAAAATTGATTAACAAACTAAAATTTAGTAGAGCTTTTAGAATTTAGGAGAGCTTTGAAAATTTAAGATCCTTAGTTTAGCTGTCACAGATTTAAATGATCACCAAAGAATCAAAAAGACGATTTATTGAATGCAGCTCAGATCTCAGACTTATTTTTGAGAACTTTGCAATTTTTTAAAATATTTTAGAATGACAAAGGAAAAAAGAAAAAACAAAAATAAGCGCTGATGTTAGTAAGGTAGCTAAACTCGCTTACTCCACTTGTTTACACAGCTTTAAATTATTCTAACAAAAATATTTTTTAAGGACATTAACAAACAATTGAAGACTACAGGGGAAGAACCGCAGTTGTCCACTTTTTTCTGCTTTTGAGAAAAAACGGAATTTTGTGTTTGAAGACTTAAGCAGTCTTTAATCTTAAACATTTTTAAGCAGCTCGATAGCCATTGGTAACGGCGGTTTTTTGCTTGTATATTGTCAGAAGTATTAGGTTAACACCAGCACATGATAAAAAAGATGCAAGTGCGAAAGTTTATGGGACATCTGTGGTTTTTTCCGTGTAGTCTTCAAATTTGTTTTAAATGCAAAGAATTCTTGTTGCAGTTGGAACGGTATTGTTTGTCGATTAAACGAGGTGAGAATTGTTAGGCATCAGATTGCGTTTGCAAACAAGGTTTTCTGTTCAGACTTTAGATGTGCCCATTTCATTTTTATTTCAAATAGTGGTTTTTAAAGACCAGAAACTAAAATAGAACTATTGACAGTACCGCCAAGCTAATCTCAAACCTCTCATGTATTAAGATTCAATTGAATTACAAACGTTTTTGTCGCAAAAGAAGATCTGAATTTCAATTTCAATTCAATTCCACGATGTATTCAAGTTTTAAAATATGCTAAATGTGTATATATTTGTACATAGAATATTATCCTAACCCATTTATAATTTAAATCACCCTCGCGATCAAGCCGATTGTATTTATAAATCTGTTTTTATTTTTATTTTGAAGTCGCTTTTTTTTTTTTTGTCTCAATGACAAAGAAAAAAAAAAATCAACAAAATAAAAAACCCTAAAAAATGGCCGGGGTTGCAATAGGAGTTAGTTTCAATGAGTTTATTTACTTTTCAAAGAGATAAACCTAATTGCGAAAGATTTTACAGCGCTGCAAGAGATAAAAATGTGTGAATAAAGAATGCACATTGAAAAGCCTCTATTTGACCCAAATTGTAATGCTTACGAATGAAAAACCTGAATTAAAAAAAAAATTGTGAGCAAGATGGGCATGATTTATATTTTCATAGTTATCCTTAAGAGCATGTTAGAATTTTAGGGTTTGAAAGACAGCTCTCTTTTAAGAGTCTATGAAAGTAAATTATCCAGGTAAGTAAGACTGGTAACTAACTGGTAAGTAAGACTGGTAACTAAGTGTTAAATAAGAAATGAACACCCTCTAAATAATTTTTGGAAATTATTTCTAATTCACTATCGGAAAAAAATTCATGTAACAACATTTATTAACCACCAGTTTTTTTTAAACGATTGGTTGAAGACCTTTTCAAAAAAAAAAATCTTGTTTATATCAAAAAGTTGCGAAGACTTTCTCTTATCTTAAATACATTGAATATCTTTAAAAAATGCGATTAATTTTGAAATAGCTGAAATACGAATAGAAAAATAAATATTCCTCATACAAAAGCTTCTTCAAAATTTAAGCCAACATTTTTAAGCTTTACTTATCAATTTATAGATCATATAAAATATTGTAATGTAAAAAAACAGATTTTTGAATTAAAAAATAGCCTGTAAACAATGAACTGATTAAAAATAAATTAAAAAAAAAAAAAAAATTAAAAATGGCTAAGAAATGAGATACAAAAAAAAAGCTCTTTTTTTTCATAGTACATCGACCCAAAATATCGTCCCTACTCAAAATATTGACGTTATGGATGGCGTTGGTTTCTGTGATTGTGCTATCGTCTTTTTTATGTGGATTTGCTATCCTCCTGAACTTAAGCGTGGTCATGGCAATAGTTTCAAAAGGACGGTCCAAAGATATGCGTGATATAATTTTAATGAGCCTCGCAGTATGTGATTGCGTACAGTGCACTTTTGGATATCCAAATGAAGTTTATGGTTATATTAATAAAGATCATCCCACTAACGAAAAAGTATGCAAAGCAAGCGGATTTATTGTACTGTGTTTAGCTCTGACTGCACTATCGCATTTGGTCAGTTTGTGTATATACCGTTACATAACTATTGCTTATCCGCTGAAAATACAAAATTTCTTCACAAGTTCAAAGAAAAGTGCTCTTTATTTTATAATACCGAGTTGGATTTACGGGTTGTTTTGGTCGGCATCTCCTTTACTTGGTTGGAATGAGATAGTAAAAGAAACAGATAACAACTACCGATGCACAATCAATATGTACCCTAATGACTCGTCAAAACGCAGTTATTTATACGCACTGTTAGTATTCTGCTATTGTATCCCTGTGGGTGTTATCTTTTACTGTACTTTGAAAGTGCATTTAGAACTTCGAAACATGTTGAAATTGTGCAAAGCAGATTCCGGAGAAGAAGCAGTAATTACAAAGGCTACATATAAGTTGGCAAGACAAGATTTTATCAGCGCGTTTCTCACAGTAACATCCTTCTTTATAGTATGGAGCCCTTATGCGATGTGTGTTTTCTTTTTATCTTTAGGACGTGAATTACCCGAAGGCTTTTTGTCAATTTGTGCTTTGTTCGCTAAATTATCAACAATCCTCGACCCTATTATCTATTGTCTCATGTACAAGGAGTTCCGTCAAACAATAAGAAGAAAAATTAGAAGAATTTTTAGAAACGCAGCTGTTGCACCGCAATGAAAGGATTTGCGTCATTTTGTATTAGTCAAGTCTAAACGTTATTAAGTGTTATTTACTAGTTGTCTAGAAGTTTCTTAATCTGTTAAATTTTGTTTCCACGGCGATTTAAAAAAACTCTGTTTTTTCAATTAAGTTTGTATTGCAATCCAAGAACAGCCCTTTATCAAACTTTTGTTTTAAACCTCTTTTTAACAATTGGTAAAGATGGCACCCAAATTACCTTAGCTTTAAAAAAACATATTGTCGGCTTTTATGCAAAATTTTCGATTACGAAGATAAAAAATAAAAGAGGTTGCAAACTTTAACGTCATGTTGGGTGGTGGAAAATATCGTGAATCATAATGTAAATAACTTAATCAGCAAGTTGGTTTAAACAAAATAAATCTATTCGTCAAAATAACATTCTGCGAAGTTTCCCTGTGGCTTTGAAATATTGCTAATATTTTAATGAAGACGGTCGATGCTCAATATAGCTTTATATAAATGTTTTAGAAAAAACTTCCAGTAACCTTATAAAATCTGTAGAGCCTGATCAATCTAAATATTATCTTCATATAGGTAGGACACTTTCAAAACGAGATTCGGCTGGGCATTTTTTGTTTTAGTATATGTAAATGATTAGAAACCATCTTTTGAAAAATTTTAGAATTTAATTTTCAAAATCATAAGTATTTTTTTTGCAAAATTTGTTCTTTACACAGAGTTGCAAAACTATTTTCTAATGCTCTAATTACTCTGAAAACATTCTAGACCGACTCCTTTCCCTTGAATACCTCCAACTCCTCAAGTATAAAAAGATTTTAAAGCAAATTTTTTAAGATTTTTATCCGTTAACAGGATTATTAATGAATGAAAGAGAGCAACAGATTTAACAAAGAACATTTTGTTGCACAAAGACCTTTTGTTGCACAAGAACTTTTGTTCATAAATTTATCATTGAGAGCATCTTTGGTGTAGCAACGTGTAAAAGTTCCATTAAACCTTGTGAAAATTCAAAAATGTGATATCTTTCATTAAAAACTTTACATGATATGCAAATGTTCAAAGAAAAGTAAAACATCTTGTATAGAACTTCAGTTTATGAAGGCTAAGTGAGATAAGATAGGAACTAAGAGCAAAATATGGCAGCTTCAGCAATTTGCACAGCTACAATAAAAATCAGCTAAGACACAAGTTTTATTAATGTTAACATTCCTATTACGAACTTCACCATAGATCGTAGAAAAAAAAGAGATGTAAACAAAAGATTATGAAAAACTGACAAGTTGAGCATAGTAAGATTCTGGAAGTGGATATCCAACGTATATTGTTTGATGGGTGAAATGATACTACTAAATCCAATGTCTTTGGTGAGGACGGTAGACTGCATCCAATGGAAATCAAGGACCAAAAGTTTAACAGTTGTAGATTGACTTTTATGGGCCGATTTTTATGTTTATGATTTTAATTGAGGGTATTTAGGGACAAGGAATCGATCTACAATGTCTTTTGGAGTTATCATCAATAATTGAAAAAAAAATTCACAACGACGCGTAAAGGACGTATTTTTAAAAAAATGTTGTTTTTTTTTAAAAGATCTCTAAGCATTCTCACCTAGTCAAAGACAAGGAAAATACCCAGCCGAATCTCGATTTGAAATTTTATGGCAAAGGACCCACCCTAATCTCTCTGCGTTCATTAAAGTTTTAAAGTGTAATACTCCTCTCTTAATTCAGCGTTCCCTTTCCATTTCAGATTGATGAAAGAAAGGGAATACCTTTTTTTTCATTTGTTCAAGGATAATTAAGTGTAAGTTGAATAAAAATCAAATTGAAAAGAGCTGCTTCTTATGGCGAGTTTTAGACGTTTCACAATAATAGTAAAAATAGTAAAAATATAATAAAAATAATAAAAAGGGAAAAGGTTTTAAACAGAAAATGATTTGTTTTAAATATATTTTCTGTTTGGTGACCTTTTTCTAACTAAATCAAGTTAATGACTTTTGAATGTATGAAATTTTGAACAAAGTTCATCGATTTAAATAGGCCTACAAAAAAAAGTCTAATTTGTATACAGACATAATTTGTAGGAGAAACTATATTATAATAACTAAACATGTGAAAATTCTTTTTGATTTGACAAGTGTTATTGTTTTTTTCACAATCTTTCTTGATTTTAAGTTCTGTTTTCTTTTTTTTTTTTTTTTTTTTTGTTTTACTTTAAAATATACCGTGTAATAAATAATTAAAAGAATCTTTCGTATAAAAACTTCGTTTTATAACACATAGAGACGAATCGAAAACAACAGATTACTGAACTTTAAATATTGTATAAATATTCAATAATAATAATAATAATAATAATTATAATAATAATAATAATAATAATAATAATAATAATAATAATAATAATAATAATAATAACAATAATAACAACAATAATAATAATGATAACAACAAAAACAACAACAACAACAACAACAGTAAAAATAATAACACATTTCGATAATTATAGCATTTTTATCTTATACTGAGGCTAGAGATTTACAGTTAAATTATATAAGTTATTCTAATTGTATTCACTAAAATATAAGTTAAGTCAGAGTTATGATAGTTTCATACGCAGCTCGATGCACTGGTGGTATTTAAAAAACTACAAAAATAATCTTAATTGAAAGAGAACCAAGCATACGATTACACTAAAATCCCTTTAAAATGGATTACGGCTTTACTTATTCGACGCAATTTTTGACGATGTTGAAAACTTAATCAATTTTATCTTCCACAACATCATTGTCAACCATTTCCCATAAAGCCTTGCGTTCATTGTATACTTTCCATGCTATTTCTCGATCTTTTCTGGAGAAACCTTTCTTTTTGGCTTTACTAGAAGAGAGTTTTCGAAATATATCAACAACTTCAGCGTCGAGCACTTTTGCTTTTTGCCGAACCTCTTGTTTCTTCATAGCAATTTTGGCGCGTGCTATTAGTTTACTAACGTTATGCTTATTATGAGAACGCACGGCTTTCAACTCGTTCTGAAGTCTGCGTAGTTCCAATAGAATTTCATCGTCAGCATCCATATAGTTTTCTTCTTCATTTAATGAGTCAATTAAACCAAGTGAGTAAAGTTCTTCTTTGATAGCCGACTCTAAAGATTTTGTATGATTATTACTACTAGTATTACTATTTTTTTGAGGTTTCATTTCAGTCTTACTATTATCAAGTTTGATGGCGTCGTGAAGGTCGTTTTCGCAAACAGGAGCCATTATATTTTCGTCGACAAGCGCTGATATAAGCCGTTGCGTAAATGAGCCGTAATAGCAACCTTCCTCCTTACTTGCTGATATTATACAGTCATTACTAAGTTTCTCTGTTAAGTCAGCACCAGACGTTGGAGAACTTCTTTTTTTGTCAATTTTTGCACTTTGCTGCTGCTCTTCAAGGAAATCTTCTTTGGTCCAAATTTCTGAGTAATGTTTCCCTAATGCAGGTATCTTGTAATACTCACTGATGTCCGCTTTGCTTGAAAGAGACTCCTCAACCGCAGCTATTTGTTCCGGTAATATGTCCGAACAATAAGGTTCTACATAGCTCCAAAACTTATTCGGGGCTTCGTACGTAAGCTTAGGTTTAGTAGCGCAAACATCGTTATCACTGGAATCTGTGGTGGGTTTACCTGTTTTAGAATAGAACATGAAGAAAAAGGCAAAAAATAAATAATAAATAAAATAAATTCCTACCAAGTTCATGACCTTTTAAAAAATATATACACGCACGTATGAATGCAAATGTATATACAGGTGCATGGATCTAATGTATGTACGTCTGCATGTGTTTAGGTGTATAGGTAAGAGATGTGGAATACTTCCTGGTAATTAGCAGTTATTTTCTAATTATTGCTGAAATGCAAGCAGCTCATTTCTATATTTCTATTCTTCTTATATATTTCATTAAAACTCTACATTTCTAAAACTTAGCAACACCTTTTTTTCAACCATAGTTTAATAATAGTAATTTGGCTCCCAGGCTTCCTCTCTAACATTCAAAACGAATCCTGGTCGTTAAAAATGTTTGAATGGGAGTCTGGGAGCTAATTTCATTGTAAGTTTTGTCGATTGATCAAAATTGAACGATTGATAATTGGAATGATCGAAAATTTGAATGGTCGATAATTCGTCGTAGAAGCAGGCAAGTTAAGGACACAGATACACCCTTCGGTTGTTCTTAAGGACACAGATACACACTTAGGTTGTTCTTAAGGACACAGATACACCCTTAGGTTGTTCTAAAAAAATAGAGATCAAAATTGTTGAGCCTTACCCCATAAAAAGTTTCTTTTGGATAAGTTAGGAACATATGCAAAAATTCTTTCTAATCTGAGTTGATTTAGGGATGCCCCATGATCTCCAAAATAAATAAACTCAGACGCAAAATAGATGGCATATCTCAACAGTCGTTTCCTTTACAGTTAAAGTCGTTTGTACATGTAAATATGTTTAGTATTTAAGTTCAAATTCGACTAAAAATTCTAACTCGCATTGCTCTAATAAGTTTATACAAGACAAAAACTAAAAAAAGATCGAGCACAAAAAACTGGTTTTTTGCTCCATCTTTTTTTACATCCTTTTTTGTCTACATTTCAGTCAAACAAAACTGTAAACTGCTAAAATTCTTTAGATTGCACTTTTTGAAAGTTTTGCCGTGATCCTCTACAAATTGTAAAAGATAATGAATGGACACTTAACAACTTAGATTTCCATCAAGATGTAAAAGATAATGAATGGACACTAGGCAGGTCCGTTTTTAGGGGTCGGAAAAACTATAACTTTGCCACTTTATTTTCCCATTCTACGTTGATATACAAGACCATTCCAATAAAAGTTTTAAAAATATTTCAATTTTCCTGACCTCCCTGAGGGTTTGAATATTTTTAAAAAAGTCATTTTTGACCAATTATTCGTTAAATTGCTATCTTAATTGGATCAAAGACCAACAAAACTAATAAATTTTTTTTGGGGTGAGTTGGCTCTACTATTAGGAAGGTTCGTATAAAATTTGAGCTCAAAATATTTAAAATTTCTCGAGATAACACATTTTGAAATATGACCTGGTTTCTTTTTAAAGACCTGGTTTTTACTATGTTTTTAATTGTGTATTTATCTAAATACTCTTAAATATTCATTAAAAAACTTAATAAAATTTGCATTTAATAAGTTTGTTAAATAAGTAATCCAAATATTGTACTTAATAAAGATAAATAAAAGTAAACTGTTAAAAATGTAAAATACTTTGACTAAAGGTTTTACAAACACGTTTTGTAAATAATATACATAAAAATTCAGTTAAATTTTTCTTATAAAAACTTTTCTTACAATTTATTAAGTATTTCTTTGGACCAGTTACATTTATAAAATGGAAAATTAACTCTGTGTTCCTTCAAAACCAGTAAAATATCTTGTAACTTTTCCTCTTTAATTGTTGAATCGATAAAGTCTTTTACCAATTTAATAGCTCTTTCACAACAGTCATTGACACAGACTAATCTCTTTATAAACCTTTGCATATTTTTATAATCAGAATCATGAGTCCACAAATCAGGTGGACTTTCTAACCAATTTGGTAAGTAAGGAACTATTTTAAATATTAGCCAAGAATTTTGACCAACGTAATCATTAAGTTCTAAAATTTTCATTTATTTCTACAGGCTTAAACTTTTTAAGTTTAAAGACTTCAGGTAAATTTGTTTTTAACAACTGCTGAGCAACTTTTTCTTTAACTTTATTGTCAAGACTTTTATCAAATAAACAAAAGACAACTGTTTCTTTAGAAAGATAATGACTGTGTCTAAGATAGCTTGAAATAAAAGCTTGAGGGACATCAGCATCAAAATCTTTCATTTTTATCATCTCCTTAACCGTACACAAATCATTATGAGCAGCAGAAGCAATTTGACTTGATTGGAGAAAGTTTTTTGCATAAACTGAAGCTACATATATTGCAGCCTTTGAAAATACTATTTCTTCCTCTAGGGTTAAAAACTTTATGATTGGTTGAGTAAGCTTCATTGCCAAAATGTATAAAGCATCTGCCATAAATCTAGCTTCATGTTCAGCAGCTGGTTTGTGTATAATAAATCCAGGAACTGCCTCCCTTCCTTTCAGAAAAAAAATGACATATTGACACAGATGTTTATAATCATTTCTGGGGAAAGTATGAAGTTTCAAAGCTTTTTTGCAAAAAGATAAACTTTTTTTAGCCATATCTTCTAATGGAGTTCCACTAACTTTGCACCACGGAAACTTTGATAACTGATCCATATTTTTTTGAACATTTTCATAATTCATTGGCCAAGCAGCTTTGAATCTCGTATAAATAGATTTTGATGGACCTTTGCTTTCTGTTTTAGTGATTGCATTTATTGCATGTAAAATATGTCGTTCTTGAGAATGTTTTCTACAAAGAAGCCTTAACAGAGGTCGATTTAAAAGTTCTCCTAAAATACTTATACAACCCTTATTACAACCAGTGTTACATGCTGTTGTGTCAGCACAAATTCCAATTATAAGGCTTTCAATTCCAAACTTTTTTATCACATTAAAACATGCCAATGCTTGATCATATCCTTTTCCTGATTGACATTCAACTATGCCTAGCAGCTCATCCTGTTGCTTCCCATTTGTATTTAAATCCCAGTCTGGACTTGTAACAACAATAGCTAGACGTTCATTTACTTCAGAAATATAGTCTTCATTTAAAGCCGTAACTTTTTTTGTATCAATGTGCAAAATTAAATTACAATTTTTACATTTTTCTTTTATTTTTTCTTTAACTAATTTTGATTCACTTAAATATAAATCTTTTCTTATTTTTTCTACTTTTGTCCTTGAAAGTTTTACTTCATTAAGATTGATATTTCCACATCTTAAAAATAATGCTAATAATCCTGTCTGTACTCCAACAGAAATTCCAAAACGCCCACAAAATATTGAAGTTTTTTTGATAAGTTCATCAATATCTACTGTTACTGTCACTTTATTTCGTTTTATGTTAGTTGATTGTTTTTCAGTTATCATTGATTGTTTATCATTATCAAAATTTTCTAACAAAAATAACTATTGATTTCCATTAATACAATTGCTATTTGGTGAAAATTGTTTTAACTATGAGTTTTTTGTGGTAGATTCCTCCATTTGCTCAAACTCCTTTGCTTTCCTTTTGCGAAACTCTCTGTTGGAATAAACTTTTTGATATTTTTTGTCTATTTTGTCAATTACCATTGTTCTTGCAGTTTTTTGGTCTTCATAAAACAAAATATCGCTTTCATTTGCATCTTTTGATCGAATTCTATCGCTTTCAATTGTTTCATAAAGTTTTGGGTGCCCTATGTCAACAATTCTTTTTCTAATGCCAAAAAATTATTTTCATGGAGCTTTTGTGTTTCCGTTTTTTTTGAACGATAAGATACCATTTTCTTGTGATGATATATTAACTTGGAAACATTTTCCCTAAAATAAATTAACAAATTTTTATTTGTCATTTAGCTTAAGTTTTTATATCAATAATTATCAATAATTATGTAATAAACTATGAATATTATTTAAATCGATAGCTACCTAATACTTCTACAACTAATGTGTGGTATACCACCCATAAGCCACGGTTTTCTAAGAGCAGAAACAACGCATTTGGGCTGACATGTTTTATCATTACAAAGCAGCTCGTGATTTATATCAAGAGGGCAGGATATAATTTCGATGTTTTTTATTTTTATTGAAATTTAGTAATCTGCAGCAGTGATAAAAATATCTTAAAACGTCGCCTTTTGTAGGCAAACTTCTGCAATCAATTTCGTGGGTTTGTCCTAATAAATATATTTCATTATTTGAACGTGTTGATATTGCCATTTTAAATTTAAAAAGTTACAAACGCAGCGCAGTTTCATTAAATAAATTATTGCTTGCTGTGGTTATAACTCCGCGTAGGTCCGGCAGAGCAAATTAAAAAAAAAAATTCACCAAAAAATGTACTAAATATAAAATATTCAAACCCCAAGGGAGGTCAGGAAATTTAAAGTTTTTCAAAAATTTTTTTAGAAAAAGTCTTGTATATCAACGTAGAATGGGAAAATAAAGTGGCAAAGTTATAGTTTTTTCGACCCCTAAAAACGGACCTGCCTAATGGACACTTAACAACTTAGATTTCCATCAAGATGTAAAGGCAGCAGTACTAACAATGTTAACCGTGGTTTCCTTGCATGACAAATCTGGTATTTCTAGCAGTTTGATGCGTTCTACTAAATTAATGTAATTCAGCAGGTGGAATTTAAAATGTGCTTTTTGATGCGAGTAAAACAGATAAAGTTTCTGACTCATTCAGTGCACTTGACATAAACATGCAGATTTACGAATGCTTACGTTTGTACGATTCTGCGTTGACCAGGTGATAGCAATTCAACACTTGCTCCAATTTTTGAAGTGACTCCTTCTGCTGCTGCACGCTATTTCTCTTGCTTTCTAATTTTCTAACTGTTCTCTCTCTTTACTAATTTTCTGTCAACCAATGCGTTCCTGCTTTTGCAGCATAAGGAACTCTGTCTTCATCAATTTTTGGTTGGCTTACGCATGGCTTATATTTAACAACTTTTCTAATTTTTCTGAGTACTTGTCTTGGTTAATTTTGTTCTTTTTTTTTTTTTTTCGATGGTTCATCAAGCACTTGTACTTCTGGTACATATCTTCTATTTTTGGTACAACTTTTTGCACGAAATAGCAGTCAGGCCTTTGAACAAAATGCCATCAAACTAGTCACAAACTGCATTTTCTTAAACGATGGTAATAAATAAAACTACACATCAAACCTCAGCCTGATGGTAGTCGAGCATCAGTTAATTATTTACGCGAGAAACCAATAACTGGCCATTCTCCTATAGATCTACAAAAGTAAAAAGTGGAATTATTGTCACAGTTTGTACTAAAAATTTGAACTAAATTGTCTTTTACATTATAGAACGATAGGAATGTACATTGTGCAGGTTTCATGGTGAGTGGTGACATCAATTTAGTACAAAATAGAAACTGTAAGTATAAAAAAAACCATGAACAATGTGGCAATCTACATTCTGAAAGAAATTCAGGCTAAAACACCAATGAAACTGACTGAAACTCAGATAAAATACATGTTACGTAAGTATTTAAAACTCCTAAAAAGTTAGTGAATGCATTCCGAAACAAAATGATGTCAGAGAATAATTATTGCAAGTAATAGATAAGTAAATAATATTATACAAAACATTATTGTTAAAGAATAACTATGGAACTGCTATTTGTTCATTGTGTAAAAGCAAATACATACCAAGTACTTTGAAGCAAATACATACCAAGTAGTTACTTTGAAGCTCAGCTTGAAAAAACATTTTTGCAAATGTTAATAATTTACACAAAGGAAACTTTTTCGTGAACTCGACAAAATTAATATTTTTTATTTGGGACATCCTAGTATACTCAACTAATAAAACACTCATGGTAGCATGATAAAGGGAAGAAGCAGCATAGATCTCGGCATCAATAGTGGTCCATCAACAAATTAATTTAAATTTGTTAAGTCAAAATTAATTAATATTATCCATTGTCATTAATGGTCAAAGATAAGTGAGTAGTTATTATTTTCCAAGATTTACCCAAAATGTCTTTCTGATACATGGGTTGAGCATTACTGATCCACTGTTTATTTGTTGTTGTTTTTTTCAATATGGTCCCCTTGAATGTAAATGAATATAGCCTTTTTCTTCGTTTTGAAACTAAGAAATAAAAATCTTGTTCTCAAAATTATTTTTTTAGCATAATAGAGTATTATGCTCGATCCTTTTGAAAGTAATCATTTAGCAGTATCCCTCCAGCATTACAAGAAATAATAGCCATTACTTTTTCATCAAGCAAAGCTCAATGAAATGAGTTGCCAATGAGTTTTATGATAAATTAATAGGTGAATAGGTTCTGCAACAACAGTCATTACTATTTGATACTGATGCAGATTGCTTTCATGACAACAACAATAAATCAAGTTTTCTTGGTGAAATTTAAAAGAATTCTTTCGCTGAAATAGATGATACTAGAGAAAATTAAAGTGATAAAAATGACTATACTGACGTTTTTAAAAAAAACTTAAACCAATTGTGTTACCTAAACTTATAAATAATCAACGCAAACTTGAGAAAATTTTGCGTAGAAAAGCAAAAGAAGATACATAGTCAGTTGTTTTGATTTAAAGGCTAAAAACTAATATTTTGCAATAAAGGAAAACAATGGTTAAATAATAAAGAATTTTATATATCAAATATAAATTTTGATTAAAAATTGATGCTTTCAAAAAGTCTTGTGAGTAGAATAACAGCTAGATTATTTTTTTCTTTTAAACGGTTTGAATGTGTAAATACTTTTAAAATCTTAAGTCATTTTATCTGGAATCTGAAGTTTTTTAAAAAAACTTAAAAAATCATATAACTTCTTTTAAAAAATTATTTTTTAAAAATTTTTAAAGTTGGCATAACCTTACTTTTTTTATGACCTTACTTAGTCTACTTACTTTCTTGGTTGACAAAATGATGAAGTGCATAATTCTGACACAGAATCCTTTTGTATGCTCTCAATAAAAAGCTTGTTATGCATATTCTGAAGCCATACTACAAACTATGCTTTGTGTTGAGATTAAAGAGGAGAGGATTGAAGCTATCAAAATGATTCTTCAGCTTAATGGAAGTAAAAACGAGTAAAATCATGTTTACAAAATTAATATAATACTAATTATAACTATGTGTTAATTCCATAAAATGGTGGTTGCTATAACATTTTATGTTCTGCATATTTTTCAATAAAAAATTAAACTAGAATTTTTTGAAAATGAAACAATCACTGAGATTTTTAGTTGTTGTTTAAAAAACTGTTACTATTTATTTACTCTTTAATTATTTAACTAGAGATCAATAGATTTGGCTCATAATCTGAAAAAAAAGAGACTATTCCATTTTAATGCCTAAAGTTTTAAAGTAATATTCAGAGATGTTGAGTTGCCTCTTACTCCTTACATTATTACCTCTTACTCCTCATATCATTATCTTAAGTTACCTCTTACCCCTTATATCATTACCTGACTCTTACCCTTCATCTCATAGCCTTACTGGGATTTTTATGTTTTTGTTATAGTTGTTTTTGTATTCTACATCACAAAAATTTTATATCTTACTTTTGCTCCGCCCTTTTGATGTATTAGCTTTCGATGGCTCATCCAACTTTTGCTTCTTCAAAACTTTTGACTCTTCAGCCTGGCCTGGTTAATAAAATTAAAATCAGCATTTTAGAAAACAGAACAAACTGCCAATTAAAAGCAATAATAATTATGGAAACTTTTTAAAAAATCACTAGTAAATACAGATAAAAATCAGATAGGAAAATAATAAAAAAGCTCTTACCAGATCTTGTGCGCTTACTAGTAGAACTCATAAAATTTAAATCTATATCAGACTTTGAACGATCTTTCTTGTCACACCATTCACTTAATATTTTTACTTCTTCTTCCAATTTTCTTAGTCTAATATTTGCAGCTCCTTGAAGTGTTTCTAAATCAGTATATAGAGCATCCAGGTCACCCAGTTGTATAAAATCAGTGCGATGAAGTGATTCTGCATATGCTGGACATTTCTCCACATGATTCAATGGATAAAACTCGTGCAGTTGCAGTGGAATATCCATATAGAATGACATATAATGATGATATTGTGAATATTGCGAATGTTTGTATACCTATGTGTAATCTATAGAGTTGAATTTTTTGAATGCTTTATCTACTTTGTAGAAAGAAACTATTTACAATTGATTACAATCTGATATTACAAAACACTCCACTTTTAACTTAATATTGTGTAAATAATGCAAAAAAAGAGACAGTTAAATAATATGTAATAATATCCAGCTTCCTACAAAGGAAGCTGGATACTATTAAAAGTCACTAAACTATTTAAAAACTTCCCCAGTATGAAAAAAAGTTTGTTAAAATGATAAAATGTGAACTCGATGCAGGTAAACATATTGTACTGAGAGGACAAATAAACACTAAAAATTCATTCAAATATATTTATTTAGAATTAAAATGATCAAGCAGCATTAAAAAAAAAATGAAGTTTTTAATAAAATGGTTTTAACAAATGATTATCAACTAATCCTCTTTTTTAAAATTAGTATGTTGCATGCATTTTAAATGACTGAAAGATAATGATAGGCACCCAATTTATGTATTTTAAGAATAAGCATTTTCCATAAAATATAAAGCACCTTGTAAATTGTCTAAAATTGAATTAAAGAACTAAAACTAATGTCCAAAATATCAAATGTCCTGAATATTTTGCATTTAAGTTTTTAGCAAAAAATTGACCTTTCTATTAGTAATTCAGGCAAATAAAAGACAGTAACTATCACAGGTCCTTGTCTTTTAGTTCTTCGTATATTTTCAGATTGTAAGAATATGTTTTCATTAAATCTTCTTCAACATCTTTCAAAGCCCATTTGTGTTCAGATATTTCTAACGCTTCCCACTCAGCCTATAAAAATCAAAGAATGTGCCAAAAATAACTAATAGTAGATTAAAAACTAATACAAATTGAAGGCTTTCAGTACAAGAATAAATATTAAATAAATGTAATAGCAAATGTTAACATTTAATATTGTATTTATTTACACTTTACAATTTTAAATTCTTGAGAAACTCTAGAATTTTATATATTTCAACCAAGCTTATTGTTAAAACTTATCTATAGTTTTCTGGTCAGCAAGTTTTCCTGATAAGAAAGATTAATAGAATAATGGCACATTAAAAAATATAATCGGATAGTTACCAAAATGAACTTTTTTTTAAAATAGTAGTTATGCAATAGAACCTTACTTCAAATGATTTTCCAGGATCTTGTTGAGGTCCCATCATTCCTCCACTACTAGCCATTTGTTCTTGCATCACACGACTTGAATCTGCAGCTATAAAAACAAATTAGTATGTTAGTTTATCATTTCTTTAAAAACATTGTGTAATAGAACTATGTGTAAATTATACAAAATATCAGAAACAAAAAAGTACTAAATATATTGCATCTCAAAGTTTAGAAAAACAAAAGTATCTACTAGAAAATTGACTTACCATTATCTTGACCAAGTACAAGAGAATAAAAGCTACGCAGCCCAAATACATTTAAGAAATACCATGATACTGAGCTTACCCTGAAAAGCAAAATAGCTTGCACCAAAATTTGAAACAAAAATAAGCATAGCAGAAAAGAAGATTAAACAAGAAAATAATGTAAGTACAACACAATTTAACCAAGATTCCAACAGAATAATATAAATATATTTATAATTTATATACCTTACAAATTTCATAAAACATAAACAAAAAAAATTTGCATCAAGAAATTATTTCTTTTGTAATTAAAATATTAGGAAACTATGTTATATAAATTTAAATTCATGAACAATTGTATACCATGATGCATCTAAACTTGTCAATTCAATCCCCCGTTGCAACATTGCCTTGAATCGAAGTGTCAAAGGAAATGGAACTTTGGCTTAAAACAAAATAATAATCCATAAACGAATCTATAAATTTACTAATGAATATTTAAACAGGATCCTTTTTTTTTTCTTTTTCAAATGATGTTGGGTGCAGAAACTTTTTTTTTTTTTTTTTTAACAACTTCTGAATTGACAAAAGATCTACTTAAATATTTTGTTTAGTTGTCATTATTAAATCAATTGGCATTATTTAGCGTTGATTATTTAGCGTTGCCAAGAACCCAAGTTATTCTAGATTTATTGAGCTTTTAGGCTGATTGACAGTACACAACTTATTCTCCTAAGTTTAAACAGCCTAATAGTGAAGTTATTTAACTTTATTTTAGCTTTATTTTGTTTCTCATAAGACTTTTTATTTTAGATTTTAGATAAATAGTAATTTTGATTTTCAATATAATAATTTAATCAAATAAACAGCCTACATGTTTTTAAAAAACAATCTTTAACAGATATAAAGACAAAAGCTGCTAAATTTTTTAAATTTAAACCAGAAAAATAGGAGTTGAATAACTTACTTGTAATAAACCCAGAAAATGTCCAGTTAATCCATCCACCAATAACAATCATGGGAAGAACATTTGTTAAGTTGCCTTTCATCATGTCCATCATCATTGTTGGATCTAAATATAATATAGAAAAATAAAAAATTAAATAGAGAAAATAAATTTCTTCCTGTTTGTGAAAGCCATTGCATACATTAAACCATTACATAAATTACATAAATTACATTAAATTTAAGATTTATAAAAGTTTGGAAACTATTGTCTTAAATTTAATGTATATAAATTACAAAAATCTCTTGGTAATAGTGAACACTTTTATAAAGGATAACTATCCTTATTGTTTGTGTACAATGTTCTACTTAAAACAACTCTATTAGACATAAAACTTTTTAAAAAAATATATGTAACCTTGCATTGGATTTTTAACTGGAGCTTTAGGTTTCTCTGCTTTTAATATTCCATTTTCTTTATCATTGAAAAACTGCTTACGCATAAGATATGACTAAAAGTAATATTACAAAAGATGAATAATCTTATTCTTTTACAATATACAATCCCAGCAGCAACTTTAGGCAACAAAATTTATACCAACTTTTTTTACAAATTTAGCTTTTTATCTTTTCTGAGATTTTAACAAGGTTTTTAATTTAGTCTTTAGTTTCTTGCATTAGGCTGTGTTGTGGTGGTGCAGTGAAATACAATAATAATAAGAAATAAGACAATAGGAAATAAAAATTGTACAATAAACCTTTTCTTCTAATTAATAAGTGCTTTAAAGCTGTAGAAAATAACTATTATTATTATAAATAGTAAGCTAAATACATTACATCTATTGCTTCATTTTAGTTTAAGCTGCTTAAATGAATACATGACTGAATTTTTTAACAAACTATATTGTCATCAGACAGCAATATAGACACAAACCCAATAAGAAATAAATGGAAGCATCTACTATAAAGTAATGGCTAGAACAATTTACTCAGCAAGCTTGAAGAGAATCAAGATATGCTTTGGGCTTCTCATTTCAACTGTAAGTATTACAAAAAAATCTGGAGGTCAAAATATTTGGACATAAGAAAAAAAAAGGAAAAAATAAAATAAAACTGTAAAAGTTATTTAAAAACTTGAAAAACTTATGATGTATTATACTTCTAGGACCACTGTTTTTTTTTAAAATTTTGGACTTCATGAGATTAGATCGGAGGGTTACAAGACATGTTCTCATTTTTTTAAACTCTTAATTGTGTAAACCATTAGGTCTTTTTGAACTGACGCTTCTCTGATTCAATACTTTGAATTTGGAAAGTTTATCCAAGAGGATATAAAAATCTTTTAGAAATCAATATAAATTCAATATTTTTATTTTTTTAAATCTTTTTCATTTTATTTCTTCTCATAATTTTAACCACAAAATTTGTGTGAAATCCTCTCAAACAATTTTACAAAAATTGATTCTAGAACATTACCCTACAGTTATATAACTAGATTCAGTAAAATACTTAATAATAGCTAGACATTTGACTATTGCATACCACTCTTATTATTCTTCTCCTCACAATCAAATTTTATCAATGCTTGCAAAATAATGTGTTAAAATCAAATCAATTTATCAATGCTTGCAAAATTTAATAACATTAACCTAATTTTTATTAGGTTGGTGCAAAAGAAAATTCTTTTTTTTTTCAGTACTATTTATTAAATATAGTTAAAATTAAGAAGTCATTTGTGATAAAAGTAATTTCCTTTGCTATCTATGACCTTTTGCCATTTTGTTACCAACTGACGAATTCCATCTCTGTAGAAAGACTGGGGCTTTGCTTCGAAATAGGCATCTAGCTAATTTTGTAAATCTTGATTTTCTTTGAATGATTTATACCGTAAAAAATGTTCCATTGAACGGAACAAATGGTAATCTGATGGTGCCATGTCTGGTGAATACACGGGATGTGGCAAGACTTCCCAGCCTAGTTCTAAAATAGTTTCCTTGGTTCTCATAGCAACATGGGGCCAAGCATTGTCGTGCAGCAATATGACTTTACGGTTTCCATGACCTGGTCTGGACCTTTTTTCTAAGATTTTTTCATTCAAACGTCTCAATTGTTGCAAGTAGCGTACAGCATTAATAGTTTGCTTCGGTTTCAGCAGTTCATAGTATATTATACCTTTCATATCCCACCATACGCTAAGCATTACCTTTTTTCAATGAATATCAGGTTAAGGTGAGGCAGATGCTGATTGACTAGGACTCAACCACTGTTTTTTGTTGGAAGAATTGTCATAATAAACCCACTTTTCATCACCTGTTACAATTTTCCACAAAAAGTCCTTTTTTTTGTACTTAGCCATATGAGAAATACAGGTGCTCAAACATTGCATTTTGTTGTTTTCAGTCAAGTCATGTGGGACCTATTTTCCGACCTTTTGAACCTTTCCCATGTCATGTAATCGTCTTAAAACAGTCAAATGATTAACTCCAGATTGTTCTGCTAATTCTTGAGTCAATTGCTGTGGGTCTTCTTCGAGCAATTCCTCTAAATTGTCTGTTTCCAGTTCCTGTGGCCTTCCTGAACGTTCTTTGTCTTCAAAATCAAAATCTCTACTGCGAAACTTAGCAAACCACTTCTGGCAAACACAAACATTTAGAGCATCTACACCATAAACAGAACAAATCGCTTCTGTCACTTTTGTTGCATTTTTACCCTGCCGAAATTCGTACAACATGCAATGTCTAAAATATATTTTTTCTATGGACATTTTCTAAAAAAGAATAATATATATAATGTTATTAAAAAATTAGAATTTATAATTTAAAATGTGCAAATAAGATTGCTCTTTCAACTAATATATATATATTGTTTGCATTTGCATTACGCATGTGCATCATATTTGACTTTGAAATTATGCAAATTTTCTTTTGCACCAACCTAATATATGATTTCAGACTATTCCACAACACATTTAGAGTAACCAAAAGTCGAATCTGGCAGTCAAATTTGTATATCTTAACTCATTTTATTTGTAATCATTTTCGCTGCACTTTAGTATTTTTTATAAATTGCTATTTTTTGTTTTTATGTTACACATTTTCCTCTTTTATGGTTGATATAATGTGCTTTTTACAAATACGCATCAAATTTGATAATACCATTGTCCATTAGCAAAAAAAAAAAAGAGTTTTAGGAACTGTTATTTTTTGTACTTTTGAGACAACCATTTTACCATATAACTCTTACTAACCAATATTTATTTGAAAATTACATAGCATACTTTATTAGGAAAAAAAAAAAAGTTTTAAAAATATGTATATTTTTGTTTTTTCTTTTCAATTAAATTGTAATATTTATCTTTTATCCATTAAATATAGTATACTTTTTCAATATATTTATATCAGATGTAGACATTTAACTACAAAAATAGACTTATTTAACTCCATTTGACTAAACTGTCCATTACTGACCATTACTGCAAACACTCACTGTTGGTACTGAGTCAGAGTTGGTATTGAGAGCTCACTGTTGGTACAGAGTTAGTCAGTGTGTAGAGTATGTTTAGTTCAGACCATAAATATACATGTCACAGCTTGGCTGCCTGTGCATCTTGTCTAGTCAATTGTTTATAAACAATTCAGTAAGAGACCTTATGCAGTGTAGTGCAGTGAAGTTACTTCTCTGTGTCTTTACAGACTTTCTCAGATAGGATCTCTGGGATTGTTTTAGCCACTGATAGCATTTCTGTAAGATTATATTGTAGAAAAAGACACTTTTAAAAAAGAAAGCATGCCACCCACATCTGGAAGAAAATCCCCTGCTTCAAATTCTATTACTGCTGTTACACAATTCATCTTCAGATTTTGATAAATTACTATTAGATGTGGCTGATAAGGCCAGTGACAATTGATATATTGAATTTGAATTTGATCTTCTGCATGATGTTAAAAGCAGTTTGTAATTTTTCCCAAGTTGGTAAAAATATAAAGAAGTTCAAATGGGAATTTTGTTTAATTTCAAGTATCCTCATATTTCAAAATCAATTTAGATTTAAGGCATGATGAAGTATTACATAATTTAAAAATACATTTCATTGATAAAATGCACTTTTTAAACTTTCTTGAAATGCTTATTTTAACTCAATTCTTATTAAAAAAAAAAAAAAAAAAAAAAATCAGAAACAACTTTAAAACAACTAAGTCAGTTAATAAATTGATATGTGTTGTGCATTTACTCTAAAATTATTTCAGTAAAATTTTTAGAGTAAATCCCTTAATCATCAATTTATTAAGTTACTTATATAGCTTAAGATATTAGCATAGCTAAATAGTGTTTACTACTATTTACTTGAAAGCAGTGACTGATAATAAACAGTTGCTTAAGGCAAACTTTTCCATCCTAGATGTACATTCTAATATATAAATTCACCCAAAACTTAACATAAACAGAAATTCAGTTCAGGACAAATAAACCAAAGTGTGTTCATTTCACCAATTTAACAGAAATATAAGACAATAACTCAAATAAAGAAGTAAATAAACTTATTGCAAACTTCCTTTTTAAACTAAAAAAAACTAATCTAAACTGCAAATCCAGATTTATAAATTTAAACAATAAAACACAGTTTAAACAAAGAACTTTTTATATTGACAAGCAGTATCTTTGCAGACATTGTTCATAAATCTGTGCATAATTGACAAGTATTAGCTTTGATGTTGTTTAATAGTCTATTTTTAAACCCAAACCTTTGTCCTTCTTTAATGTACAAAAGTTGCTTTACTAACATTTTCTGTGGACAAGACATAGACAAAACTACACTGTTTTTTTAGATATGTTGAAAAAATTATCAATACACAATATGAGTAAATATGCATGCTTGTATGTATGTATGTATGTATGTATGTATGTATGTATGTATGTATGTATGTATGTATGTATGTATGTATGTATGTATGTATGTATGTATGTATGTATGTATGTATGTATGTATGTATGTATGTATGTATGTATGTATGTATGTATGTATGTATGTATGTATGTATGTATGTAAAAACAATTTAAAATATTTCTGAAATTTCACCTCAATCGGAATATATTTTCCATGTTCACGCAACATTCGACTTCTTAAAAGAATGTGACTAAATTGCAAAAAAAAAAAATGTAAGAATCAAAGATATCTTATGGCTATTTTAAATTAAAAATGTTTGAAGCTAAAATATAACAGTATGAATTGACTAATTCAATAGGTGTCACAATTGTAACAAAAAATCAAACACCAATAACTCAAACTTGTTTTAAATAAAATAAACACCAATTATTTAACCAGCAAAAGTTTAAAAAGCAAAAACAAAACCTAATTACACAGGCTAACAAGTATTTTTAAAATGTCTTGCCCCATGACATATTTAAACTTTTTTATAAAATTTGTGAGGTGTTGAACCCAAAAACCATTTCCAACTTTGCCCATCAAATCAAGAGTTTTTTTATAGATGATTTAGAAAACAATTTCTCCAAAAGTCTAACTGATGTTACTGATTGCAAGGATAATGCTTGAGAATAGTTTTTAGTTTATTAACTCAAATTAATATACATAAAGAAAATCTCAAATTTTAAATTTAAAAAAAATTCTGAAATAAACTTTCTGTTTGTCTTGATTATTTAGCAACTAAAAGTATCTTTATTTATATAATTATCCATTTACTTTAACAACTTTTTTATTTCTGAAGTAAAATTTAGTTTGTTGCTTGTTGTGATCCTCATGTAACACTTCAACTAATGGCTTCAACTCATTGATTTTGTGTTTTACATACTCTTACAAGGAATGATTTAATTTCTAAATAAACTTCTAAGGATTAGAATGATTTCTAAAACTAGATAAAACCATGAATATCGGGGGTATAAATAAGTTTGAAGGTTTTTTTGAAACTTAAAAAAATTTTTTTGGAACTTCAAAGAATTTGGTACAATCTATTTTTTTAAAACTACTATCCATTGTAAACTATGACTTTTCCCCATTTTTCAGACAGCATATGGATTTTGCGATGAAATAATTTTTTTTGAGGAAATCCAAGAATCAACCCAATTTTTGGATTCTTAATAAGAAAAGAAGTGCTGCTCAGTCAGGACATGAGTCATTGACCAGAACAAATGGCAGTTGGAAGAGACTATATCTAATGAAAACAGTGCGGTAGAATATCCAATTGAATTGCCTCCAAATTGCATAATTTTTTGCTTACAACATTCCTCAGTGATGGTTTTGTTAGGGTGGAGTACCTTATAGTAGATCACTCTAAACTGATCCCACCAGATGCAAGGCATTAGCTTCTCGTTGTAAATATTCAGTTTTGCTGTTGAAGTTGATTGCTGAGTTTATTACCTGATTTTCTGTACTTTCAGTTGTCATACGGAATACACTTTTATCCCTTGCAGAACTTCATGTAAAAACCCCTTCTGATTTTGTCTTTTGAAGCAGTCTTTCACATGGTAAAAATCAGTATTCAAAGTTTTTCGCCTTTAGTTTACACAGAATGCAATTCCCTTGTTTTTACACATATGGCCTTGAGATAGCTTAAAAACACTTGTTAAAGTTTTAGTGAGCTTTTCTTAAGTTTGGCTCTTGGTCCAAAAAGCCTCCAACTAAGTCCTCCAACAAAGTCTCTCCACTTTTAAAACACACATTGGAGCACATTTCCTATATGCTTAACACAGTCATCAATGTCCATCAGCTGCAGTTTTCTTCAAATTAAAAAAAAAAAAGCAGCATTTCCAGTATCTTGTATTTTTTTGGTACAAAGGTTAACATGGCTAGGGCATAAAGAAAGTATGTTGTTTACACTTCAGCAAGATAACAAATACTGATTTTTAGCAGGAAATGATGCTTCATTATGAATATAGTTACAAAATGTCTGGAATGATTTAATGCTAGTTACACCATCTTTTATAAATTCCTCAATAGTTTTTTGTACCCCCAATGTTTACTTGGTAAAAGTGATAAACATACTTTAGGTTTAAAAAATCAATTTAAAGTGAATTTTAATCTTTTTATACATTTTATAAAAATTTGTTTTATAAACATGGTAATCTATATTTTAAAAAATCTCAAATATAAATATAAAAAACAAATTATCAACATAAGGGTTTGAAATAGGTTAAACATACCTTTGCTTCAAATGCTCCACATCAATCTTTTTAGATGATGTTAGTAATATTGAGACATGATGTCGTACTACACCAACAAGGAATGTTATAAGAACAATTGGTACAATAACCCAAATACGGATGGCTGGATCAAGTAAAAGATCATCCATTGCATAAAAATTTGCTTACTAAAATATATTATTAATATTTACCTTAAAACTTGGATATACATGAAAACATTAACTCTTGCATTATGTAATTCTTTTTAATTTATATGTAGAATGTATAAACATGGAATATTTACACATTTCAAATCAAATAACTTTATATTAGAGTCATTATTTTCAAAATGTTTTAGATCAAAGTTTTCAGGGTTAGAAGTAGGCTAATTACAAATTAAAAGTTTAAGATTAAATTAATCTATAGCCAAACATTAACCCTGGTCAAATCAAAATGAAGCAACTTGAAATAACTCAACCTTGATCAGCATGTTTAGGAAGCTTAAATAGAATTTTAAAAAATATATTGTTTACCTATATCATATAGGTAAACAATATATTTTTTAAAATTCTATTTATCAGTCATTATAACATATAGTATTATATTATGTTATCAGTCATTATAACATATAGTATATGTTATAATGACTGATAACATGTATACAACAAAAGAAGATTTGAAAAAATAACAAAAGTATTGACACAGGAGCATAATTGAAAATGATTTTGGCTTAGAAAGCTAAGCAGATATTTATTTTTAATCAAACCTGGAGTCATGCGTACTGCAAAGTGCCTAATGAAATTTTTAACAAAACTGGACATTTGTAATAATACAAATGTGTCAACCGATTTAGTCATTAGCAAGCTTGTAATAATTTTTGCCGATGACGATGAATTTAGAAATCATGATATAAAATATAAATTTTATTACAAAATGACATTAACACTTGATTGGGGTTGTTAAAGCATTTAATAATTAGTAAATAAAAAGAAGAAGAAAAGCCATAAGGCATTTAAAAAATTACGGGTTTATTAAATAAAAACGTTTCTTATTATACGGTACCGAAGGTTAAAATTGCCAGATGTTTACGACTCGAAACTTAGTGCTCACGGTTATCACGGATCATGATAATGCCAACCTAGCTGACCCAAGGAGGTTTAATACACCTCCTGTATTAAACCTCCTTGAGCTGACCCAAAAACGCCACTTATATGGGGTGATAGCGTACGCATCAAGGCACCCTGTGATGCAAATATTGAAATCTTTTAACTTTGTCCGCAAAAAGAATTTAATTTGAATGTTCAAATCGAGTGAAATTTTGACTTAAGAGTGCTCCAATAAAAACACCTGTAGAATGAGAATCACTCTATATAATTTGCTAAAAATAGGTGAAAATCTAGCTTAAAGCCAAACTAAACTGGTGTTTATGTCAGCATTGATTTTGGTTTGGGAACTTGTATAATTTGTAATGAATAATTTTTTTTTAAGAATTTTTACTTAAATTAGAGAGAAGAGAATTCGGTCGATAGGTTGATGCAGCTATCCTTTTTTTGTGGACCATAACTACTATACTTTGCCGGTTCTGACGCATTGATACTTTTCCTATACTTAAGGATTCTGACGCATTGATACTTTTCCTATACTTAAGGATTCTGACGCATTGATACTTTTCCTATACTTAAGGATTCTGACGCATTGATACTTTTCCTATACTTAATGAAATCAAGATGTCGTTGTGTGTTTTTTTAATAATATGCTGTCATTATTAAAAAAAAGGTCTCTAATTCCAGGACATTGATATATTTAGTCGTAAGCTATTCTATCCTAAAGACTTGATCATAATCCATAAATTTAAAACAAGGTTTTTGTTTGTAGTGTCCGATGGCAAGTGTGTGAATTCCGTCATCCAAGATGAATCTTTTGTCGTCGTTAGCGCTGAGTGCGACTTTGTTGATTTCTTCGGTGCGAATATCGTGATTATGGGATCGGCAAATTTTATATATCTGAAAAATATATAAAATAGGTTTTTAATGTGGAGTTTGGTTAGAATCTAAGAGTTCAGATGGGACAGGTTTTTTAATTATATATTTATAATATCTTGCTAGTCTTTGTTTTTGATAATTTAAATTTTGTTCATTTTCTTCAATTCTCATTATGCGCATCTGATCATATTTCCACGACTCTATTTTCCCTTTTTTTAGTTCATTTAATTTTTTTATTTCTTCTAACAATTTTTTACATTGTTGATTTGCTTCAATCTCTCTACTGTTTTCTTTGAAATCTTTATCTAGGAGATTACGTGTACTGATATATTGATCGTAATCTATGAATACGTATTTATAGTACCTGTTTGATTCTTTATTAAAAATTTTAAAGGAGTATGTCATTTTTATATAGCAAGAAAAAATTATTTATATCATTTTAAAAAGTTTTTTTTCTTTGTACAATTTTACAATAGCTTTTCATAGAATAGCGCCTAAAAAAGGAATGCTTGAGAAAGGTGAGTTTGGTCCGAGCAATAATCCAGCTCCAACAGATTGATATCCTTTTCCATTTTTAACAAAGAGTCCTTCACCAATAGTAGGTTTTACCCAAGGTCTTAAAAAGATTCCTGATCCTGCAGCAGTCATTTTCATTCCATTTCCATTCTTTTTCAAGTAAACGACGCCTCTTCCAGCAATTTTATCAACCATAGCAGAGCCAGCAGAAGATCCTACACCTGCTAACAATCCTGTGGCTAGAGCAGGAACTACTCTTGTTGCAAGAGTGCTGCCTAGCATACCTAATAACGGTAAAAGAGCTCCGATGAATCCGCCTTCAATGGTTGAGTTGTATGATAATTGTTTTCTGCTCAGTTTGAGTGTGACTCCTTTACCAGCTTCATATGCTTTTGTGATTCTATTGAGTTGAGATTTTGTCACTGCTAGAACATGTTCACCTTCTAGATCTGAATGAGATAGTCTTATATTAACATCAGTCTTTTCTTGGATCGCTTTTTTAATTTTGTCAGATTGACTTTGCGAAATGTTTATTTTTACTTTTTGGTAGCTGTTCATTTTTTAAATAAAAGAAAAAAATTATCGCTGAACTGCGCTGCTCGTAAAAAGGTCTTGAAGCACAGAGGTTATTCTTTCTCTAACGTGAAATCTGAGGATAATGTCTTCGCCTCTAAAGTCGATCAAGTTACCGTTTTGATCTACAATTCTTGTTTCCATTCTTGAAATTCTACCAACCATGATAGGCAAGTATATCAAGTGGAAAGGCTTTTCGCTAATTTTGTAACCTGGAGGAGAGTCAGGATGAAAAGAGTAAATGTCAGATGTTCTTTTTCCGTTATCATAAGAGGATCCGATAACATCGTTTGTGATTCTGATGATGGTTACATCGTCTATTCTCGAAAGTGATTCAGACTCGTAATATTCAATATAACTTGTGACTTTATTTGGATCTGTCGGATCTTCCTTTTTCTCTACATAGGTATATTCTGCTTTATTAAATCCAAGAACAGTGGCTAAACTGTTATTCACGTTGAAATCCACCCAATATTTTGTTGTAGTTCCAGGTTTTCCAAATTTCAGAGTAGCTCTTAAAGTGGTTAGGTTTGCACCGATAACAACACCATCTGCTCTATACAAGTTTCCAACTTGTTTTTTCATTTCATTCTGAAGATAATCATTAATCTCGCTAATTTCATACGCTCCTTCTTCGATGTTAATGGTGTAGCTGTTTGAACCGGCGTTGGGACTGTATCTGAAAACATTATTTGTCGAATTGATGTTGGTGTAACTGTGAACAGTGTCAAAACCAACAAGAGCCATTTCATACTTTTTATTAGACTCGAATTCGATAGGGTTGTCAAACTCGGTTTGGATGACGCTGTTTCTTACGGTTGGAGTTTCTTTTTTTGCTTTTGCAAGGAGATAAAATCCGCTCATCTTTTTATATAGAGTTGGGAAAATAAAAATTGTCAAATCCGCTTCGATATTTTCCACAATCCTTTTTTGAGGATAAATCAATGACTGCAAATCCGTGAGGTTGAGACCAACAATATTTACAAAACTTTTTAAACTCTTCTATTTTCATATCGCTGGATACATGATCTTGGTAAATGTGGTTAATGTTTTTAGAGTCTTGCGGAAACAAGCAAATGAAATTAGCGTTTTCTCGGATGGTTTGTCTAGGCAGCATAAAATAGTTTTGAGCGAGGTAAAAGCAGTCGACGTTAGAGTGTCTTCCTCGGATATAGTATTTTTCACACTTGTTTTGTTTGGTCAATTGCAAATCATCAAAGATCATTAAATTGTTTTTGGATGAATCAAGATCTTCTGGTTCTGGCACATCGTCCGCTGTTTCAAAAAATTGACATTCCATATCATCATTGTCGGAATATTTTTTTGAAATTTCATCAATAACACATTCAGGACTCACGTTTAATTGTTCAATTTTGCTTTGAATGTTAAACAAATCAAGAATAACCTCTTTCCGTAATTTCTTCTCGAACGAGTTTTTTAATATTTTATATTCCGGCTGAAAAAGAGATTTTCCAAACACTTGTAAATGATTATAGTCTAGCCATCCAGGTCTTAAAAGTAAATTGAGTAGCAGCGTTGTTTTACCACAACCTGATTTCCCAATAATGATTCCACGTATACTTCTAGGTAAAAGTTTGTTGTTTTTCCTTTTGCTTTTATTTACATTCCATGACAAATCAATCACTTCCATTTTTTATTATGTTGAATATAAAAAAATGTATTGCGTCAAATGTAAAAGAATAACAGAAACGAACAACTTGCACCATGCTATAAGCAAAAGCAATAGAAATATGCTTAAAGGAACTTGCGCCATCTGCGGAACGACTAAATGCAAATTTGTTTCTGCGCATGCGCTTAGCGGAGGAGACTTGGTGGAATCGATCAACAATTTTTCAAAAAAAATAAAGCTTCCATGGGCAAAGTTTCCAGGAGAAATGCACGTTCCAGGTATGAACTTTGCAGGGCCTGGAACCAATTTAGATAAAAGGCTCACTTCCACAGACATGTATCAAGAGTGGAGCAAACCGGTGGATAGAGTAGACAATGCTGCATATCACCACGATTTAGCTTACAAGTATTTTAACGACAAGAAAAACAGAAATTTAGCAGATCAAATGATGCTTGAAGAAATGGATTCTATACAAAATCCCACTCAGAGAGAAATAAGCGAACGAAAAATCATCGAACCCATCATCAAAGCCAAAGCTAAATTCGGATTAGGTGTTAGAAAGAATTTCCAAAAATCTAAAAAATAATACAGTGAAAAAAATTTTTGATTTTGAGTTAAATAAAAATCTTGTATATAGAAAAGAAATGAATTTTATTACAATTGAAAGTTTTGATGAGAGCAAATTATCAGTTGGAGAAATTTACGCGGCAACCAAACCAGTAGCCTATCAAAAAGTGCCAGTAAAATATTGTATTACGATCACCTATATTATTTTCGTATGGCGTATGCGAGAATAAAGATCCAGCAACACAAAAATTAACTGGATATTCCATGTCCTTCGTTTGCTTTGATGCTAAAAAGGGAAAGACAGAACAAGAAGAAAAGTTCATTAGCACAATGGAAAAGATTACTTTGTTTATTAGAGGCGAAGTAGATAAATTGTCAGCCAAACTTAAAAAAGGAGGAAGAAGAAAGCAAATTAACTCTAACGAATTGACTATTTTAAAATATAAAGCTGAGCATCCTGAATCAGCGCCAGTCTTTTATGCAAAGACGTTTACTAAAAATGAGAAAGACGAAATACTTATTACTTCTGTATTTCATAGAAAGAAAACAGATCTTGATATACAAAATGGAGTCAAAGGGGAACGTAGTAATAAAAATTTGGTCAGATCTTCTGGACATGATTTTATCAATCAAAGATGTTACGCTATTGGAGGACTTAGAATTGAGGGGGTGTATATTGGTCCTTCGATTGTGTCTATTCAAGTTAAACTGGTCGAAGCCGTCATCGTAAAAAATGCAACTTTTTCTAATAGCATCATGATGTGTGAAGACTTGAATTTAGAGGTAAAAGAATTGGAAGATGAAATAGAACAGGATGATGAAATGTAAATCACTTTTGAATTTTTTTAAAATTTTTCTGAATTTTAAAAAATGATCAACGTTGAAGGAATTGTACTACCGAACAAACCTCTGACCAACTTTCAATTAATAGATGATTAAAATCTTTTCCGGCAATTCATCCCTAACAAACACACCTCAAAGTTAAAAACTTTAGAGGTGTGTTTGTTAGGGATGAATTGCCGGAAAAGACAAGAAAAAAAGAATGTGGAATTGTCAACACAGGAGATTCTAGCACAGATGGATTTCATTGGGTCTGTTGGTATAAAGACGGGGATAAAAAGTATAGTTTTGACTCTTATGCTCAGCCTCCTCTTGTTGAACTGGTTGACTACTTGAAAAGTCCAGTCTTTTATAACAGTGAAAGAGTTCAATTTGGTAATACTTCTTATTGTGGTCACTTGTGCCTTTACGTCTTGAAAAAATTACAGGAAGGGGATGACTTTCAAAGCGTTGTTAACACACTTTGGTGAAAAAAAAGTCGTGTCTATATAAAATGATTGACAAATTTGGAAGAACTGAATTGGGGAGGTATTTTTATGACCCTTCCTCATCAACAACCATAACAGGTGATCTCTATGTTAGAACAGATGGAAACAGCACCATCACTGCAGATTTAGATTACAACTCTCATAAAATCATCAATTTGGGTGAACCCACCAACGCACACAATGCTGCTACTAAAAATTACGTAGACACGCATGCTTCTGGTGGTGCTGTAGTGGGAACTGCAGATTTGGATTTAAATTTCCACAAGGCGATCAACTTGAATGAACCGACCAATCTTCACGACGCCGCCACAAAAAATTACGTAGACGTTAGCTCGAGCCTGTGTGTTAAAACCGACGGATCCAGCACAGTCACGGGAATCATCGACATGAACTCTCACAAACTGATTAATGTGAGCGATCCTACCAATTTAAAAGACGCAGCGACAAAAGGGTATGTAGACACCAAAGTCTCTTACAACACTATTTCATACGTAGACATTAACATGACAGCTCATAAACTAACTAATTTAGCTGAACCTACATCAGCTTCAGATTCAGCTAAGAAAAATTACGTCGATACGCATGCTTCAGGAACTACAGATTTGGATTTGAATTCTCACAAATTGATCAACGTGCTTGATCCAACCAACGCACAAGATGAAGCGACAAAAAATTATGTGGACTTGTTGTTGCAAAAGTCGAGTTTGACCAGTGTCGTTCCAAGCTCGAGTTTCACCAGTTTAGGCTTAAAGTCTCAGACGGTAGCAGCGTTAACGACTTCTCCTGTGTTTGCGTTTTCCGGAAAATCTGGAGTGCTGAGAAGATTGTGGCTGGCTTTATACAGCACCTCTGGCACGAATATTCCCGGTCAAGTTTTTATTCGAATCTTTACAGACGGAGAGATCAATGTGGGAAATTATGTAGAAGTGACTGACGGAATTGGAGTGGATCAAACAGGTCTCGCCACTGATTTGCTTTTTTCTCCTTTGGGAGGAGCTTTTTACGCCAATTCTTTGCAAGGTTGCAACATGTTTAACACCACTTCCTTGGGAGGATATTTAACGCTGGACATGCCTTTCAGAAACGACATATCCATTCAACTCGTAAACAGAAATGCCACAGCCATCACGTATTGGATTCAACCGTTCATTTCCACACTTGCTTCTATTCCTGCTTCCATCCCTCTTTACAAACTGTACTGCAGAACGTTTCAATATTTGAACACCACTTATGGCAGCGAATACGTTTTGATGAACACCAACGGAAAAGGAAATGGTGTGTCGTTGAAATACATCAGGGTGCACATCATCGGAGGCTCTGGAAACTGGTGGGAATCCAGAGTCAGAATGTACGATGGAAATTCACCTCCTGGAAACGGCACTGTACTCACTCCTTGGACACCGTACAACACCAACAATTACACCTACTTTCCAGGATATGACGGTGACAGCACATGCTTCTTTTCATCCTCTGGACTGGAAGATTTTTACTTGTCGTCGTGGAACGGGTCAAATGTGACTTCCTTCAACAACAAATCGACTGGACTTTTGTATCAATCCACTTCATCCATCGGTTCTACAACTACCATTTCCTTTTACAGAAATTTCGGAGAAGCTGACTCCATGCCCAGTGTCGCAGCTGGTAGAAGACTCGTTGTCACGCTCAACTCTGGTGATGCTCAAGTCGGTCAATCCGGAAGCTTTTACCTTCTTCTCGGACAAGTCTATTATTACGCCTAAAAATTCGAAGAATTTCCATGGATCTGAAGGATCTAAAAATTTCACAAGTGAAATTCTACGATGAAAAAAAATTTTGAAAATGACTTAAATAAATTTTTCTTGTTATAAAAATGAATTACAGACAGCGTGCGATAATAGAGCGAATGAATGCTATGGATGAAAACGTAACTTGTGAAGATCTGGATAGTCTTGAAAAAGATGTGCTAGAATTAAAAAGAATAGGTGAATTAACTGATGATATACTTGAAATGTATGAAGATTTAAATGAGTATAGATATAGTTATTATAGAAATAATCGTTATGATAGCGAAGATGAAAGCGAAGAAGAAAGCGAAGATGATGAAAGCGAAGAAGAAAGCGAAGATGATGAAAGCGAAGATGATGAAAGCGAAGAAGAAAGCGAAGATGATGAAAGCGTAGAATACATTAATGAAGAGGAGAAAAGAAATAGATTAAAGATTGAAGCATTGTGTGAAGGTCTTCATAATGATAAATATAGAGTGTGTGCTTCTGCTGCTTAAACATTTAGATTTTTAATTCTTTTTGAAGAATTGAAAATTCAAGTCGGTCAATCTGAAAGCTTTTACCTTCTTTTCAGGCAAGCCTATTATTATGTCTAATGTACAGATGAAAAAAATTGAAAATGACTTAAATAAATTTCTTACTATGATAAAAATGATGAGGATGAGTGATGTAGAAGATCTTATTGATCCTGAAGATATTATTGATCCTGAAGATGGTTTTCCTGAATATTACTATGAATTAACGAGGGACGAGCGACGAAATTTAATAATTAGTCATATCCGAGGAGAAAATTATGAAACGAGAGCAAACAGAATACGCGATGAGAGAGAAAGAAACCAAGAACATGATATTATTGAACGACGACGAAGAATTGAAAGACCTCCGTCTGAAATAATTATAACAGAACCCACTGAACCTGGTGGGAAAATTAAAGTTAAACTTATTATAAGGAGACCATCTGTAGTTGAAATTACATCAGAAGAAAAATTAACTCTTAGAAAACAAAAACGATATGAAATAATTGAAAGAGGACCAACAGTAATACTTAATGGACGTAGACAATAATCATTTTATTCTCTAAATGTACGGAATAAAATGGTGTATAAAAAATAATTTTTTTTGTAATAATAAAAATGGAAACTAATGTATATAAAAAATTTTTTCATTATGATCGAAAGTTGTGTAATAAATCATTTCTTTTTTTCGACAAGTATTTAAAGCATCCTCCCTCAAAAGTAGGAACGAGATATGAAATATTTGCTCAAAAAGACATCACACTAAATAAACTGAGCCATCAGAAAATAATTTTTATGTTTGGAATAAAACTTAAAAGCGGATTAGCTATAGTGAATTTGAGGGAAAGCATAAAATCAAAACTGGATTATTTCAACCACAGCATCATACTATCAGAGTCGGTGGATAATGTGATCATGGAAATTCACAATAACAGCAAGTCAGATGTCATTATTAAAAAAGGGGAAAGTTTATGCTTTGTCAATTTCATCAATGAGTAAAAAAAAAATATTTTTTTTCGTTTAATAAAAAATGGAATACAATTACGATGCTAAATCTAAACTTTATCCAGTTCTTCCAACAGCTCCTGCAGATGAAGGACACAATTACCGTCTTCAGAAAATAAGCGAGATTCAGAAAGAGATGGACAACGAGAGGAAAAAGAGAGTGCATATGAGCAAAAAGTACCATCGCGCTTTCAGAATCATTTCTTTTGTAGACACTACGTTGCAAGCAGGTGGTGTTGCACTTGGAGTTGTTGGAATTGGAACTTTGAGCACCATCGCTGCTGCCCCTGTTGCGATTGCATGTGAAGGTGTGGCTATTGGAATGGGGTTTTTATCCATTGTAGGAGGTCAAGTCAACAAAAAACTAGCATTGAAAGCGGAGAAGCATGAAAAGATCAAAGTGTTGGCAGAGTCGAAATTGAACACCATCAACAGCCACATTTCAAAGGCTTTAGTAGACAACGTTGTGAGCGATTCAGAGTATGAATTGATTTTAGACGAGCTTCAAAAGTTTAAGAGCCTGATGAAAGAAATAAGAACTAAAACAAAAATCAACATTGACGAGATAACTAAAGAGTCGTTGATCCAAAAAGGAAGAGAAGACGCGATAAAAGCGTTCAACAATATGTTTAAAAAATCATCATGATTTCCACGGATTCGTAAGCGAATCTAAGAAATCGTAGATTTCCACGGATTCAAAGAATCTAAAAAAACTAATTTAAAAAAACACAGATGAGTCTGCGTTTAAGTTTTTTTCTTGTGTTTTAAAAAATGTCCTTTTTTAAAATACTAGATCCTAACAAGAGAGATGAAATGGTGAGAGAATTTGTTGAAAGAAGAAAAAGAATCTACCAAGATAGTTTGAATGAAAATATTTATGATGCTAATCTTCAGACTGATTTGAGCAAGCTTTACAAGCCTCTGATTGAAAGCAATGAAAAGATGATCAAAAGCATCGAAGAAAGACGCAATGAACAAGCGCCTCCCAGTTTTGATGAGACAAATCATTTAGGAGACATTTCATCCGTCTATTTAAATAGATATAATACGCGTTTCGTAAACGATGTTAAAAGAAATTTCGAAATTAGTAAAATTAGTAATAAATTATACTTTGGAAAAATGGAGGTGGAGGTGGATGGAAATGATATCGTTGTTGGAGGGGAAAAGTATGAAGGAACAAAAGGTCTTTGGGAGCTTATGACAGAATCTGAAGCTCCAAACAAATTATGGAGCGATGTTAACGACGAAGATTTGAAAAACTATTCAAAAATTATTTTCAACAGTGGTGCTATTTATTCGGAATCAAATCCAAACAAGCCAAAAGCCTCCAGAAGCGAAAAATACCGACAAATTATAAAACCGCTTTGGGATAAATTTAAAAGCGAATCTAAAGTCAAAAAAGGTAATGGTGTGATTATACTTCCGAGCGATCCAAACGCTCTTGTGGAAAAGCTCAACTTGAGTATCGCTGCATGGCATGCTGGAAATAAAGAGTCAAGAAATGTGGCTGTTTCCATTTGCGATGAGCTGTTGAGACAGAATAGGATTAATAAAGACGAGTACAAGGCTATGATCGCGTATATCGATATGAAATAAAAAAAATCTATGGAAATAAAAATGATCGTTTATAGAAATAGATATGTTAAGAAGCATATTGTGGGTGGAAGTGGTATAATTGACACGCTTAAGAATTTCTTGAGAAGAGCAGCATCTTCAAGCGCTTCAAGAGCAGCATCTACTTTGGCTAATAAAATTGCAAAAACCGAACTGGGGAGAGAAGCAATCATGGCTACTAAATCTGCAGGAAAAGAGCTAGCTTCTACAGCCATTTCCACTGCTAGAGATGTGGCTATTGATAAAGGTAAAAAGACCATTGAGAAATTGTATGCCAAGACTGGAACTCCAAGACCTCATGAAGCTGCAAAGAATGATCTCAGCCTTAAAAGCAAAGAAATTATCTCAAGCATTGTTAACAGAAAGCCAACTCAAAGCGCACCAGTTATAGATGAATATTCTATGTTTGGATAAGGATTGTCGAAGAACAAAGCGATTAGAATACAAGACCTGGTAAAACTTTCAAAAGCAAAGTTCCATGATCCAAAGGATCTAAAAAAGGGAAATGGGCTTTTGATGGCATGAGTTAAATTTTTTTTTCTTTGACGTATAAAAATGGCAAATTCCGATGTTTTAAATTTTACAGAAGAGATTATTGTTGATGAAGAAATTGAGAGATTCGAGTTTCATGAATACGAACCAGTGAATAAGAATCTAAACGTGGATGGAGAAATAAGAATCAATATTGAGCAACAAGATTTGTTCACGCTTCCATCTGAGGCTTACCTTTTGGTTGAAGGAAGACTTTTAAAAGCAGATGGAACTTCCTACGCAGATACAGACGTCGTTGCTCTTGCTAACAACGGTATCATGCATATGTTCAGTCAGATTTCTTATCAGTTGTCGAATCAAGAGGTAGAAACCATTTACGAACCTGGACAAGCTACCACCATGATTGGTTACCTCAAATATCCAGTAGAGTTCCAAGTGTCTGAAGGAATGAATCAGCTGTGGCAAAGGGATACAACAGCTTTAGCAGATCTTGTTAACAACACTGGATTTAAGCAAAGACAAGATTACATCATTACAAAAAGTGAAGAAAAAGGAACGTTTTCGTTCTGCATTCCTTTAAAACACATTTTTGGATTTTGCGATGATTACGATAAAGTGCTCTATGGATTTAAGCATACACTTGCTCTTGTGAGAAAGGGTGATAGTGATGCTATTTTTAGAACAGCTGCAACAGCTGCAGGAAAAGTGGATTTGACTAAATTGTCTTTGTTTATGCCTCATGTCACACCCTCTGTAGCGAGTAGCAACAATCTTTACAAAATTATTGAATCAAAAGTAGATGTACCATTTTCGTTCAGATCTAGACAATGCGATACCATAGCTGTTCCCGTATCAAACAACTTTAGTTGGAGGTTAAGCGCAAGATCTGCTAGTGAAAGACCTAGGTATGTCATTGTTGGATTCCAAACCAATAAATCTGGAAGTCAAGATTTAAATCCTTCAGTCTTTGATCACTGCGATTTGAAAAACATGTATGTCACCTTAAACAGTGAAAGGTATCCTGCTGTCGATTACAATTTAGACTTTAATAACAACAAATACTCAAGAGCTTATAGAGACGCATCTAAATTTGACAATAGACTTTATGGGACAAACGAAATTATAGCTCAACCCAATTTGTCCGCCTTAAATTATAGATACATTTTTGTTTTTGATGTAAGCAAGCAGGCCGAGAGGTTAAAAACTTCAGTGATAGATGTACAAATAAAAGCTACATTTAACGCAAACGTTCCTGCAAACACTCAAGCCTTTGCCGTCCTCATTTCCGATAAATTGCTTAGACTTAAATCAGATGGAAGCAGAATGAATATTGTTTATTAGGTGTCATTCAAAATAATATTTTTTTTATTAAAAAAATGAGATATACGAAAAAGGATTTGAAAAAATTACTAAAAAAAAAATGGTGTTTCCAAAACGTCAAACAATAAAATGTCGCTCATGATGCTTGCGGTTGAAAACAACTTGATTGATAAAAACGAATGGATTAAAGACGTGAAGGAAGAGCGACCAGTGGGTAGACCGAGAAAGGATCTTAAAAATGGATTAAATCTGTTACAAGAAGAATAAAATGATACAGTTTTTCCCGTTTTTTCTTGAATGCAGCAAAAGAGAAACTGACGCTTTTCGACGCAAACACTTTGAACTTCTTGCTTTTGGCAAGGGGGGAGTCATAATTACCGACGGAGATGGAAATCCCGTGTATGTCACTGAACACGGTCATTTTCAAATTCCAAAGAGTTATTCTGACGAAGAAAAGAACAAGTTAAACAAACTCGTATGGAACGACGACACTGATTTTGTTCGAATGGAAAAGAAAATCAAAGGGTATCTCAGTACTTGGAAAGGCTTGTCTAAAGAAGAAAGGCTAAGAATGATTGACAAGTATGCGCTTGGTTTGGATTGCGATTTTGAGGAGAAAAAAAAGATTTCTGGAAATCTAAAAAGCGCAATTTTAAATCATTCACTTGCTTCCAAAGACATTGTGTATGAAAACTTTAGAATCCTTTGTATCCTAAAAAATTCTTCAGATGTTAGAAATGAAAAAATCGAATTTGATTTAAATAAAATCTTGATATAATAAAAGATGACTTACACAAGAAAGTTTTTGAAAAATTTGTTAAAAGAAAATGGTGTTTCCAAAACGTCAGACAATAAAATATCGCTCATGATGCTTGCGGTTGAAAACAACTTGATTAATAAAGATGCAATTTTGGAAAACTCGAAAGAGGTGAGACCTGTTGGAAGACCTAGAAAAAATGAGAAAAAAGAAAAGAAGCCTCTTGATCCTAAATATGCGAGACTTGGTTTAATTAGAAATAATCCTTTAGGTTTAAGAATAACTCATGTTGATACTGGTGAGGAGGTGAAATACAAGTCTGTTTATGAATCGAAGAAAAAGACAGGGCATGGCTGGCAGTACTTTACGAGACGAAATGGAAAAGTAGTAGATGGATACAAATATGAGATTTTTTAGCGTGAGAAGTTTTTAAATTCTTATATATTGAATTTAAAAATTTGAAAATGATATAAATAAAAAATCTTGTGTTATTAAAATGGAAAACAAAACGGTGAAAGAATTAAAAGATATTGCTAAAGGGCAAAAAATAAAAGGGTATTCTAAAATGAGAAAGGGGGAACTTATAAGATCTTTGCATCCTCCTAGAGCTGTCTCTGCTCCTGCTTCTCTTCGTAGACGAACGACTGAGGCAAGACCGTTGTCTGTTAATGAAAGACCTACCGTGGTTAGGTTTGTTCGACCAGCTGTAAAAGTTTCTGTAAAGCCGACAAAAGTTTCAATAAAGCCGACAAAAGTAAGGCTTGTTGTTGGTTCTGAAAGACCTGTACCAGCTCCTCGTCCCGTTGTTAAAAGACCTGTACCAGCACTAAGACCAAGGACTAACGACTTGATTTCATTCGAACCTTCTGCTCTCTTGCAAAATCAGGTGACAAGAGATGAACCCTCTATTCTTAACACACCGGTTATCGATTCAACAAACGTTATTACACCTAGACCGGTTCCAGCACCAAGACCTTTATTCTCAAGTCTGACGGCAGCTGCAAAAAATGTAGCGTCCTATGTTAAAACTAAGTTTAATGATATTAAAGAATGGATAGATCCTTACGTTCCTGAAGTAGTTAAGAATAAGGTAAACGAATCAGTGGAACAAATAGATAAAAAAATAAATTCTATCAAATCACTTGTATTAAAAACAGTGTATAAACAGCCAGTGCAAAAACCTTATAAAATAGAATTCAAGTTGACTGAACATTCTGCAGAGCGTACTGCTAGACTATTTTCTTACACACCTTCTTCTCAATACCAAGACATTGCATCGTTTTTTAATTTGGTGAGAGAGTCTGCTATTCAAACCATAGAAGGAGAAAGGAACACAAAGGTAAGGATTGTTTTAACGTGTGAAATGAAATCAGTAAGTATCATGACTGGTGAAGAAGTGACTCGGGAAGCAACCTTTTCATCAAGATCAGAGATTATTCTAGAGGGTAAAGATGTAAGAGAGTTAATGAGCGAAATGGAAGAGAAAGTCTTAGAGAATAGTGTTAAATACAATGCTTTAGGCTCCAATAGCACCATATCTAAGATTTTAAGAATGGATATCAACTTTATTGATTACGTGCCTCTCAGCGGTGGATCCTATATTGAACTGCCTAAAGAGCTGAAAGACAAAAAGGCCATCATCAACATGGAAAATGAGGACAACCAATGCTTTAAATGGTCGGTCACCAGAGCTTTGAATCTTAAAAATAGAGACAACGAAAGAATTGATGAAGACTTGATTCTAAAATCAGAAGAGCTGAATTGGGAAGGTGTAACATTTCCTGTGGATTATCATAAAATTAACAAGTTTGAAGTGGATAATCCAACTATGAGCATTAACGTCTTTGGATATGAAAATAAAAAACCTTACCCTTTGCGAATATCTGAATTTGTTGATCGAAAACACTGTGTTGATTTGCTGTATATTAAAAACGAAGACACAGAACATTATTGCCTCATTAAAAATTTCAGTCGGTTTGCTGGCTCCACAACATCTAATCATCAACACAAAAGATATTTTTGCAGAAGGTGTCTTCAAGATTATGACCAAGAAGAAAAGCTCCAAAAACATCGAGAAAACTGCTATGATAATGCGCCAATGAGAATCGAGCTTCCTAAAGAAGGAGCAACTGCTGAATTTAAAAACTATAACAGGTCTATGAGGGTTCCCTATATTGTATATGCAGACTTTGAAAGTTTCATCAAACCTATCGAGGACAACACTGAATATAATAATAAAGAGTCATACACCAAACAATATCAAAAGCATGTTCCAAGCTCCTCCTGCTATTATATCAAATGCTTTGACGACAAACTATACAAAGAAAAACCAGTCATGTACACAGCTGAAAGTGATGATGACGATGTAGCTCAAAAGTTCATAAATATGCTTGAAGCAGACCTTATAAAGATTTTCTACAAGACTGATTTAATAAAAAAGAAAGTCATGACTGATGAGGATGAAAAGAAATTTGAGGATACAACTCTATGTCATATTTGCGAAAAAGATCTTAACGGTGATAAAGTGAAGGATCGCTGTCATTTAACTGGAAAGTACCGTGGTGCTGCGCATAACAAATGCAACTTGGATTATAAACTTCCAAAATTTATTCCCGTTGTCTTTCATAACTTGTCTGGCTACGACGCTCATTTGTTTATTAAAAAATTAGGTGGAGATCTCAATTGTATACCCAACAATGAAGAAAAATACATCAGCTTCTCTAAACAAATCAAAGTGAGAGAATTCACTGATAAAAAGGGTAAACTTCGAGAAGTGTTGAAAGAGATAAGGTTTATTGACAGCTTCAGATTCATGGCTGGTAGTTTAGAAAAACTGTCTAAAAATCTAAACGATGATCAATGCAGAAACGTGGCAAAATATTACAAAGAAAAACAGTTTAACTTATTAAGAAAAAAAGGCATTTACCCCTACGATTGGGTCGACTCCATTGAAAAATTCTCTGAAACACAATTGCCTCCTATTGAAGCCTTTTATTCCAAGTTAAAAGATGAATCAGCAACAGTGAAAGACTATGCACATGCTCAAAACGTTTATAGCGAATTTGGATGTATAAAGTTTAAAGAATATCACGAGCTGTACAACGTGTCCGACGTCTTGATACTTGCAGATGTCTTTGAAAATTTTAGAGACGCATGTCTCAGTCATTACGGTCTTGATCCTGCTTGGTATTACACCTCTCCTGGTTTGGCTTGGGATGCTATGCTAAAGATAACTAAAATTAAATTGGAATTGTTAACCGATATTGATATGCTCAATATGGTAAAAAAAGGTGTACGTGGTGGAATCAGCATGATCTCCAATAGATATGGAGCTGCTAATAACAAATACATGGGTAAAGATTATAAACCTTCAGAACCATCCAAATTTCTTCAGTATTTAGACGCTAATAATCTTTATGGATGGGCTATGTGCAAACCTCTTCCTGTTAGAGGATTCAAATGGATGACTGAAGAAGAACTTTTAAATTGGAAATCCATGCCTTGCATTCTCGAAGTAGACTTGGATTATCCTGAAAGACTACACGATACACATAATGACTATCCTTTGGCTCCTGAAAGATTAACTATTGGAAAAGTGGAAAAGCTGGTACCCAATTTAAACAACAAAGAAAAATATGTCGTTCATCATGAAAACTTAAAACTCTATGAACGAATGGGATTGATCATCACAAAAATTCATCGAGGAATCACCTTTGAAGAAGAACCTTTTATGGAAGGTTACATTGACCTCAATACTAAAGAGAGAGCAAAAGCTACAAACGAATCTGATAAGGAATTTTTCAAGCTTATGAACAACTCCGTCTTTGGAAAAACAATGGAGAATATTCTAAAACGCGTCGATGTTAAACTCATTACCACTAGAAAAGAAGCTCTAAAATTATCCAAAAGTCCTCGATATAAAAGACACACCATTTTTGATGAAAACCTAATCGCGGTTCACATGGAAAAAGCAAATGTCTTTTACGACAAACCTGTTTTCTTGGGAATGTGCATCCTCGACATCAGCAAAACTCTCATGTATGAACATCACTACGACTACATGAAACCTAAATACGGGGATAAGCTGAAATTACTCATGACTGATACTGACTCGCTCTTTTACGAAATTGAAACGGAAGATTTTTATCAAGACATTGCCGACGATGTAGAAAGCAAGTTTGACACGAGCGACTTTCCTAAAGACCATCCTACCATTCAAAACTTTGCATTTGACGTTGGGTTTAAAAATAAAAAGGTTATCGGTAAGTTCAAGGACGAGACTGCTGGCAAGCAAATCACGCAGTTTGTTGGACTGAGACCGAAACTCTACTCCTATGAGGTCTTTAATGAAATAAAAGAGAACAAAAAATGCAAAGGAATTCAGAAATGCGTTGTTGATAAGAAAATCACTCATCAAGACTATTACGACTGCTTAATGAACAAGAAAGAAAAGCTAGCAACCATGAACGTTATCCGATCCCATGATCACGACATATACACCGAAGAAATCAACAAAGTCGCACTCAGCGCTAACGACGACAAAAGATTCATCTTACAAGACGGAATTCACACACTTGCCATCGGACACTACAAACTAAAACCCTGTTTTAAATTTATGGATTATGATCAAGTCTTTGAGCTGGATTAGCTTACGACTAAATATATCAATGTCCTGGAATTAGAGACCTTTTTTTTAATAATGACAGCATATTATTAAAAAAACACACAACGACATCTTGATTTCATTAAGTATAGGAAAAGTATCAATGCGTCAGAATCCTTAAGTATAGGAAAAGTATCAATGCGTCAGAACCGGCAAAGTATAGTAGTACCATAGATCCTTTTTTTGTGGAGTGGAATAACTTGGGCAGGAAATATTCTTTTACAAAACGAATTATACAAGATGATATTTAGTGGTTTGCGTTGAATTTCTGACACCAGTTTAAGATGTTTTGTTGGAAGGCTGTTCGGTCCAATACTCTTACCTTCTATAACAGTGGAATTTACATAGCGGAGGTATTCCTCCTTCGTTATTGGTTACATATAAAAAGACTTGTTATTAGGATTGGTCAGAATTTAAATCTAGAAATTTGAATTCATTTAATAACTGAATTTCATTTATTTTGAATTATTAGTAGTGAAGAACTTGTTAAAATTATTGGAGATTGAGTAAGTATGAAATTATTAAAATGATTGCTGTTGATTATTTGCCTTTAGATTTATCAACTCTTTTATATCTTTCCGAGTGTTTTATACATTATTGATATTGTGGTTAAAAATATTTTTGTTATATTTCTTTTTACTAAATTTCAGAAGATTTTTTATACTATTACGATATTCCTTAAACAACTTAAACTATTCTTTACAACTTGTAAAAAAAGAGTTTTATAGGTTTTTCAGCAGCATCGAGGGTATATACTTTGTATTTTATTTATTCGCTCGTAATCAAGTGCAAACTCTAACATAATATAAAACGCTCTGCATTGTTGAAAACCATTTGATTACTATTTAAATGAGTTATTGTTAACTCACCCTAATAGATAAAGTGATCTTAAAGATGATATATATATATATATATATATATATATATATATATATAACAATATTAGAATCCATTGGACTTAAAGTAAGGGCTATAGTGTCCGATGAAACAAGCCCAAATAGAAAATTCTATAATATTCGTAAACGGGGAGACTGCAGCAATATAGTAGATGGAGTAGTTTACTAAACACGGAACCATTGTGCTCCAGGTACTTACAAAACTAGTTGATATTTTGTATTATTTATTATATCATAAATTATACATGCATTAAAGTAATCAAGTAAATGATCTTAATTTCTTTTCATCATCCGCGTTATTTCTTAAAGTACTAAGAATTTCTATCTTTATAAAATTAAGCATAAAACTTAGTTCTATTGCTGTTATCTTTAATAAGTAAAAGGATGTTGGTGTGATTGGTAGGGTGAGACCAAAAATTTTCGACGAATCCGACAGACTTTAAGAGAATTAAATTTATATTGTTTAAAACAATAGATTTTTAACTATGCACAGCTAGAATTGTTTGCCAAAAAACAATAACATTGCACCTCTATCTCTTATACTTTCATGATTAAAGACATTTTAAGCTGGTTATTCCGAAAGACGTCTTGTTAAGATGTCTAAAGGACGTCTTAAACTATTTGTCGGAAGACGTCTTAATGACGTGTGGAAAAGCCGTCTTAAAATCATCTTTAACTAGTTGCAGATGTCTAGACGAGTTAAAGATAAATTACATACATCTTAAAGTCGTCTTATGTTGGGTGGGTTTTATTGATGGTAACAGTTAAGTTAAGGTATTTTTAGACTGACGACTTTAGTCTATTTTTTTACAAACTATTAAATTTTTTTATACGATAAAATCAACCTACAATAATGTTTTTGGGTTTAAATCTACATTCATTTTTTGATATACCTACTCCATTAAATTTTTATTACAACCGAAAACTTCGAACTAATCAACTATTAAGTAATTATCTTGTCGGTTTCGGATAGATCTAAAGAAAAGCATGCAATAAATCAAGTAGGTCATAATTTGTGTAAATCTAAGTTTAATATAAGAAAAGTTGTCAGTTAAAACCTAAATTATAAAGTCTATGTGATTTTAGAAACCACAAAAGTAGGTCTAGAAACTGGTGATCGAAAGTTTTAAATCCGCGAAGTTGCCGTTTTTAACAATTTTAAAAAGCGCGGAAATTTTGTAAAGATGGTAGCAATAAAGCGGAGTAAATACAAATTCATAAAGAAATCACCTAAAAAGTAGCTTGCTAGCCTCAGATACCAGGTTAAAATTTATATTAAAAGTCATTTAAAGGAAGATGACTCCTATCTCTAGTAGAGATGAAGAAGATTCTATAGATAACTATGAAGTTTTTGAGCTTCTTGGCCGTGGCTCATTTGCAGTTGTTTATCGTGGTTTGCACAAGCCCTCCTCTAAAGAAGTTGCAATAAAAATGGTATGCAGTTTACTTTTTCCAAGATTCTTTACAGACTGAGTAGACAATTTTAAAGTTCCATTTTTTTTATTTGTAATGTAAAAAAACAGTTTTTTTTAAAAAAAGTAACGATGTTTAGATTCTTACTTAAATCTTTATTAAAAGTAATTTAGTTTTAGCTTAAATAATGTAATATATTTTTAAAGTTAATATGATATAAAAAATAGTATGTTATTTTTATTTCAAGATAAATTTTGATTTTACATTGCAAACATATTAGTATATATTTATCTTTTACACACACAAATCACTCATCAAAAATTTGGCAAAACATTCTTCAACTCTTTGTAAATTCTATTCTTTTGACCAGTCAGCAAGTGGTGCCTAGTGGTAAATTATGGCTGGGTAGACAAAACTGTCAAGGCATTGTGTCATTTCTGTAATTTACAAATATGAGAAAGTATGGACATATTATTTTTTTGATGTATATTTTTACGTAAATATTAAAGTGGAATATCTTTATTATCAAATATATTGAAAGCAGTAATGTTTGTAATTTACCTCACTAATATATATTTTTTCTAGAATAGTATTAACTAAAGTAAATATTCTAGAAAAAATCTAATGCTACTACCTTTCTTCATGACAGATTCATACAAATTAGTAAAGGCCTTCTTAAAGAATCTAAGTTTGCATGTCTCTGTAATTTTAATACCAATTGCAAGGATAGTTTGATAACAATTTTAGGTCTGTTGAAGTAGTAATAGGCACATTTAGATAATCCATAAGGTTTTCAGATTTTTTTAGTTTTCTTGTATCTGTGGTACAATAGCTAAAGTAAAAATCTACTTTACTTCAGAATCTTGAAAAGCACACATTAAAACATAATTGACATAATTGCACCTTTTTTATCTATTTTTTTTGAGGTCAGATTTGATACTTGAAAAGAACCTAAAGCAGATCTTGTGTAATGGTTGACACAAATAAACATAAGCTCAACCATTAAAATTTGTAATATTTATTTTAAAATTATATAGTTACATTAAAAATATTTTTTTAGTGTTTCACTTCTCTGTATTATAATTATTGTTTTTTAATTGAATTGAATTTCCATTTTTAAATAAAAAATCAATATGATTTTTTTCATAACAATAATTAGTTGACACAAGTTGACATTTTTTTATAGCTATTAGGAAATTAAGTAGGAAAATCAAGAGTATGTCATTTTTTGCTGCATCAATATTTTACAAATCATAACACATCTAAAAACTTAATGAAATTAATATTTAATATTTATCAATTTTTATAGGTCAATTCATATTTTGGGATTATTTTTTTATTAAAAAAAATTAACTGTGTATTTGATTCAAAAATACTTTAGTTACTGATGCCAATAAGTCTGATGTTTGATAGCTCACTCATGAGTTTTATTTTAGAAAAATTGTCTCTCTACACAGGCCAACTTATTGGGAGTATGTTAAATATTGGTAGGTAATATAAATGTAGGTAAAATAAACCTAGGATATAAATACTCAATAGTTCCACTATTGATCACTATTTCTTCACAAAACAATTTTGGTGTGTAAAAAGTTTTCTTTTTGCAAAGCTATGAGTTCATCTTTACCCAATGATTAAATTGCAGCAATTTTATTGCCAACTAAATGAAATGCTCCAATTTAAAATATATAAAGTTTTTTTTTAAGAATAAAAATTTTAAAAACTTTATTAGGCTTAAAATAAAAAAGGCCTTGTTTTTTAGAAATTACCATTAATGTGAATGTTTTTATTAATATTTTATTGATTAGTCATTCTACATCTTGGATACAATTTAGATAGACAAAAGAAAGTTGCAGAACAGTAGCATGATGAAAAGAGTTTGTAATGAAGTAGAAATACACTGTCAGCTAAAACACCCATCGATACTTGAAGTAAGTAGTTAATTTTAATAGAGGTTTAATTGGTAGTTAGGGATATGCATAAGATTTAGAAAACTGCCGCGTTCAAATTTCATTTAAATTTTTAACAGCAAGAGTTATCTAATATTTTCATCATTTTCTCTAAAGTATTGCTCATAAAAATGAGTTTATTGTAACACTTTATCTGGCAATAACTATATTGCTAGAACTTTATCTGGCAATAACATTATTGGTAGAACTAGTTTTGATGTTTTCAGATGTATTGTTCATTTGAAGATAGTAATTATGTTTATCTAATTCTGGAATTATGCCATAATGGAGAATTGCAGCAGTTCTTAAAAAGAAAACTGAGTCCCATGAATGAAGAACAAGGTTAACAAACTCTTTGTTAAAATTTTTTTCTTCTTTTTGTATTTTCTTTCATGATGATCATCATTATCATCATGATAATGATGATCATTATCATCATGATAATGATGATCATTATCATGATGATAATGATCATCATTATCATCATGATAATGATTACAATTATCAGGATCAGGATGATCATGATGATCATGATGATCATGATGATCAGAAGTTTCCATTATCAAAACTTTTAATTAAAATATAAAATTTTCATTTTACTCTTCAAATTAAGAGTAAAATGAAATTTAAGTTAATGATTCTGAAATGCACTATAAATTTGTAAGATAACTGTGGTGATGGTAAAAATGATGATCTTGATGACTAAAATGACAATAATCATGACAACAATGATAATGGCAATAATGATAAAAATGATACCAAAAATGATGGTTTTATTTTTTTTATTTTTAACTTAAGCTCGTAAAACAATTAGAGAGGTTATTATTGGGCTACTTTACCTTCATTCTCATGGAATTTTACACAGAGATCTTTCGCTTGGAAACATTCTCCTTACAAAAAATATGGATATTGTAAGTGAGATTAAAAATTGCCAATACTTTGTATGAATACGAAATAAATATTGAGTGTGTGTCATTTTACAAACAAGTATATATTTTCTCTGTTTTGAAATGTTTACTGCTATTTTATTACAGATAAACTCATCCTTTTTAGTTATTTACATTGATTGTTTTCTGACATAGTAATCATTAAACATGACATGTAAATTTTAAATTCATTACCCATCATTTAAAAAGTAAGAGCTCAAAATTATGAGTTAATATTTAAAATGGTGCACAAATGAATGAAAACTTAATGATTAAAGTCTTCAAAAAAGCTTCATATTTTTGACTAAATTTGAAATACTAGTTATTATAAGCCTTTATGCTCTATTTGATTGAACTTTTAAATTTTAATCCACATTACACGATTTTTTTTGTATAAGCAACTCGTTTATAAGCAACTGAACTCAATGTGAAAAAATATTAAGCAACTTCAGTTCTGAACAAATGTTAACATAAGCAACTCATAAATTGTACATAAAAATCAAAGCACTCAAAAAGTTCCTTTATTTACTGTCAAATACTATTTTTATGTTGGATATAAAACATAGCTTTATGTAGTTTAAAAAATTGCTGTACACATTTTTTTGAGAAATGAAAACATTCGATTTTGCGTTCGAATCAATTTTTTTCTCTGCAATGTAATGACTTCTTTTAGATAAACGATTTCAAAAGAAAGTAATCACAGTAGTGTTGTTGTTGTGTATGTTGTTGACAACGCTGTTAAGATCATGAGTAAGAGAAAGCAGACAAATTTGTTCAACTTTGGTTTTACCAAAAAGATTTGTCATTGTAGTGAGTTGGTAAATGTAGTGCCGAAGGAAAAAGAAGATAATTTGTTTGAATGTATTGTTTGCAAAAAATCACTGAAAACATCACAAGCTCTTTCGATGCACGAGTTTTGGTGTAAAAATAAGTTATCACATACGGATATTACTCAAACTGACAAAGACCCGAAATCAATGAGCTTGGATCAAATCATTGATGGAAAGAACAAGTACAATAATATTGAAAAAACTGTGAAATCGGTTTTAGAGAAGCTTGTTACTGATGTTGAAGCTAACAAATTACCAAAAATTGCTGACAAACGGAAGAGCTATACGTTAAAAGAAAAGGTTGATGCGCTAAATGACTTAAACGATGGTATGTTAAGTAGGAATGTAGCAAAAAAGTGTAACGCTCATAGGAGTATGATTACACAATGGAAATTTAAGGAAAAAGAAATCTACATTAAGTACAATGAAAACAAGAAAAACGCGTTATTCAGGAAATGCCGAAGAGGCGACAAACACAAAGCTTTGTTTAACAAACTTTATGATAAATTCTCCGAAGCAAGAAAAAAGGGGCTAAAAGTTAACTTTGAGTGGTTATATGTCCGAGCGAATCAAATTCATCTACAACAAAGCCCGAATGCTGACAAATTGCCAAAATCAATAGTCACTCATTTCTTAAGGAAAAATAAGATCCGCATGCTGTGTGTTCAACGTAAGTGCCAAGCTGACGTAAAGAAGCAAACCTTGATTCTGATGAAATGGCATTCAAATTTGAGAGAAAAGTTGATTAAGTCTGGAAGTGGCAAACCCACATACGATAAAAAATGGGGGCGTTTCCCACCGAAAAAGAGAATCAATGTAGATCAAATTCCACTCCCATTTGTAGTCGAGAGCAAACGAACATATGAAATTCCAATGAGTAAGGGAAAGGAACGAAGGGACCATAAAGTATTGGTAGCTCAACCTAGGAGTGGGCTTGATAAGCGACAAGCTACCCTTCAAATATGTTTCAGTCCTGAAGGAATGGTGAAGCCGATGTTGATTTTCAGAGGTAAGGGGAAAAGGATTAGTCAAAATGAAGTTTTAGCCTATGACACTGATGTAGATGTGTACTGGCAACCAAATGCATGGGCAGGTACAGCGTTTTCCGTGAAATGGGTGAAGAACACTCTCTGCAATGCTGTCGCTAACCTGGATGAGTATGTTTTGTTCTGCAATAACCTGACAGCCCAAGTCGCTGATGAGTTTTTGAATGAAATGCGACAACATAAAGGTATTGTCTGGTTTGGTGTTCCCAACAGGACACATTTTTGTCAACCTGTTGGTGCCGGACCAGGAAAAGCATTCAAATCACATATTAAAGCAGAACAAAACACCTGGCTCGAAAATAATGAAAACATCAATCTCTGGCTTGGCAATGATTATTGGAAATTGTCGGCAAAAGATCGCCACATTTTGATAACTCGTTGGGTCGGTGAAGCTTACCGTAAAACATCCAAAGACGAGAAATTTCTTTGTATGCTTTATAAGAGCTTTGTGAAAACAGGATGTCTTATCATGGCTGATGGTAGCGAGGACGATAAGATAAATCCTGAAGGCATGCCTGCTTATGTTGTTCCACCCCCTGTTGACATTGACAACTCGGTGGAAATCACAGAGACTCCTATTCCAGACAAAGTAAAGGATAACCCTATTGATGTTTTGCCTGATGAATCAGACGGAGAAGACGAGGAACTAGATGGACAAGTAGAAAAATCAGACGGACAAGAAGACGAAGAAAGTTGAGATGAAGAAAATAAAGATCCAGCAGAAGAGAGAAACATTTTTGATCTTTTTTTTTTTTATTAGAATTTAAGTGGTTTTAGTTGTAAAGAGCACTCTTCTGTTAAAGACTTGATATTAAACCGTATTTTGTCTCTTATTCGTAAAAACACTCAAATTTAGGCTAAGAAACTTAAGCAACCATTAAGCAACTCTAGATATAGAAATTGGCTGAAAAATAAGCAACTCGAGTTCTGACCAAAATTCTAAGTTGCTTATACAAAAAAAATCATGTAGTGAAGTTGTATTGTCAAATTTTGTTTTTATTATATTCTTGAACAACTTTTCTCCATGTTATTGTGTGTCACTTAGTGCCTTTAAGTCATTTAGTCATTTAAACTCCTTGGGTATAAACATTTTCTTTTACTAGAAAATTGCTGATTTTGGACTTGCTACAAAACTTAACATGCCTACAGATAAGCATTACACAATGTGTGGAACCCCGAATTATATATCACCGTAAGTTTCTCTTAGATAATGAATTTAATGAAATTTTTTTAATATTTCTGAAATTAATGAAATGATAAAAATGATTTGATGTTTAAGTAAACTACTTTTAAAAAAATTTTAAGTATGAAAAGTTTGCTCAAAGATTTTTCTCATTTTCTCTTGTTCAAATTTTTAAATGCTTAGAGAAATTGCAACTAGAAGTCCCCATGGTCTGGAATCAGATGTTTGGAGTTTAGGTTGTATGCTTTACACTCTTCTTGTTGGCAAACCTCCTTTTGATGTAAGTTGCTAGTTGATTTTCAATAAAAGTTTTAGAATATTCATTTTAAGTATGCCAGAGTCTCATTTCAGAAATATTGAAATAAAACTTAATGTTTTCATTTCAATTGATAAAAATTATTATTTTTTATGTAATATATTTATTTACAGACAGAAGGTGTGAAAACAACTTTAAACAGAGTGGTGATGGCTGACTACAATGTACCAAAGTACATTTAATTTTTTTTTAATATGATTATATATTAGTTGCCTGATTGTTTTTCCATCTATTATATTTTGACTTGTCCTTTTAGGTGTTATGTTTTTGGAAACAATTTTTATTTTTTAATATATTTTTTAATAAGGTTTAGTGAAATTAATATATTTTTGTCTGGTTTTCTCATAAATTCATTGGTTTTGTTTCACTAGGTATCTGTCGTTTGAAGCAAAAGACCTGATTGATAAACTTCTTAAAAAAGTTAGCTTTTCTAGTTCTTTCCTTTGAAAAAATTGACTTTATATATCTTAATGTCATAAATTTACTGTCTATTGGTAATCTTTTGAATACATAATGAGTAACAATTAACTTTTCAAATCTTTTTATTCTTCTTTGATGTAGAACCCAAATGACAGAATTACCCTCTCAGGTAATACTTTCAAAGTTTAGAATATCGTTATAAAAAATTACAATCCTTTTTATTGTCATGATTTGATTAATGCATTGTAAAGTGGTCATCTTATTTAATTATTCAATTTTTATTTTAATGGCTGTTAATTTTTATTTAGGTATTTTGGACCACCCTTTCTTGTTAGAAAAAAAAACTTTTATGGTAATTTTATTATGCATTAAAATGTAAAATTTAAATGTTTATTTGTGTGTTGGTTTTTTTCATTTTGTATTGTTACTTACAAGTTTGCTGGTTATTGTCTATGAAGCAAGAATATTTTCCCCATTTTTTCCTAAAAAATGTATGAATGCATGTTACTTCTGTTTAATTTATTTAAAAGTTTTAAATAGTTTTTTTCTTTTAAGAATGCATATCAAAATGGTTTAATTTCAATTGATAGTGGCCATGGAACATCATCTACAGATATAAGTAAAGCCAGTTCAGATAATAGATATTTAATCACTCATCCTCCTTCTCCACCTGTTAAGTTAGGACACAGGTATGAATACACGTAGGACAGTTTTTTCTAAAAATGAAAAAGAGGCATAAATGTTTTAAATTATTTTTTAACACATCAGATTATTTGTAGAAAATTTTAAAACCAATTCCTTAAGGCTTTTTAAAGTGGATTAACTAATCTTAATATCCCATTCCATTTCTATGAAGAATTTATAATAAAAAATTTTTCAATAAATATTTTCATTAGCTTTGTACCCAAACAGTCCAAATAATTTAACATGTTGTAAATAGGGAAATGTTTGAGGATAAATCAATCTGTTGTACAAGAAATATTTCTACACAAGCTTTTTCAACATTTTCAACTGCAACTACTTGTCAATATGACAATGTTAGACACTGCTTATCAAGATCTTCTTGCAATTGTTCAACTAGTTGTTCACATTCTCATTGTTGGCATGAAAGTAGCAATGTTTCCTGTAAGAGCATTTGTGAACACGATTCTCATAAACGACCACTTCATGATTGTAGTAATATTATAGAAGAAAGAACTAAAGAAACAAAGGTCTTTAGAAATCATTTTAATGATAAAGAAAACCAAAGCATTAGAAACACTGATGAAAAAAATGTGCCATTACAGACGTTAGATAAGATTATGGAGCCCCTTTCTGCTGCTCGGTTGCGTCCTATTCGTCAAAAAACTCGCAATGCTGTGGTTAGCATTCTTGAAGATGAAACTGTGTGTCTGGAATTTCTACAAAACAGAGGAGGTATTGATTATGTTGTTGAAGTATTTCAAATCTCTTCAGATGGAATTAAGGTGACAATATTTAACCCAAATGGAAAGATTGGTGTTCCATTAGAAGAATCTCCTATTGCTGTTCCCCAGTCAGCTGTTTGCCATGCATTTGGAGGTTTGCCAACAAAGTTGTGGTTAAAGTATAAGTACGCTGATAAATTTGTGCGTTTAGTCAAGATGAAAACTCCGAAGGTAATTTGCTCTAAACTTTTTACATGTTTCCAATCTATTTGTGTGTTTTTGATGTTCATTAAACAGATTTTTTTTTTAATTTTAGATTACATTTTATTCCAATCTAGCAAAATGCTCTTTAATGGAGAATATCCCTCCGGATTTTGAAGCTTCTTTTTATAATGGTAAAAGTTGTTAAATAATTAATTGTATTTAAATGAACTTTACACTTTTTTAATGATATAGTAATTAACCTAACAATAATATGATAGTTTTGTTTTTGTTTTTGTAAAAAGAAAGTCCTTGTTTAGGTTGTAAAGTCAGTCTTTCGTTTGATGCAATAAAAATCATTGACATAAATGGAAGATGCAGTAAATATAATCATTCAGATGAATCTTTTTCAAGCTCAGAAAAAGAACTTCTAACTCATGCTCAAGCTTGCAAACAACACTGCCAAATCCTTGAAGCTGCTTTGTGCAAACTTGACTGCAGCTCTTCATACTTCCCTGTAGTCATAGGTAAAAGACCGTTTACTACCAAGAGAGTTACTTCAAAAAAATCAGAAGTTAGGTAATTATGATATTGTTTTAAATTTAAGTTACATTTATATTTTTGATAGTCTACAAAATATACCATCAGTGTGTTAATTCATGCTTTAGGCAATATAATGCTTTATCATCAATTGCTCCATCTTCACCTCAATCAAATGCTCCTGTATCTGTTTCAGTGATGTCATTTGATGGAACACTCTTGTCTGATATTCCCAAAAAGTTACCTCAGACAAAGTCTGGTATATTACCAAATCGACCTAAAGGGCCTGTTCGAGCTAGTTCAACTTCTTCTTTGGATCGAATAGCTGAACCATCAGAAGTAGTTAAAAAAACCTTTTTACCATCTACTGGTTGGGCTTCTCAAGTAGGTAGTCACTTATAACTAAAACAAAAAAATATTATAATGTTTTAATCTGCAACCTTAAGAACCATCAAGTTGTCTTAATCTATCCTTATGTTAATTTTTTTAAGAGTATAAAATGTGACTTCTTCACTAAATAATAGTCAACTCTTTGACTGATTTTTATACAATGTATAAGCAGATTAAGAAAAAAAAATTTTTTTTTGTATTGTTGCACTTGAGCTAGCAAATTACTTGAAAAGTTTATTTTGAAGAATTTTGATATTTTTTAGCATTTTTTTAGTAAACCTTTAGTAATTACTTGATTATAAATAAAAAAAATGTTTTTTAAGTTAGTTTTTTTTATTTATAATCAAAATAATTTTAAAAAATATTCATTTGATCCAAAGAATGAAAAACTGTTTTTATAATATTGGTTGTTGTCTAATAAAAATTTAGTTGAATATATCAATTACATTTCCATCTTCAACAGCTTTAACAGTCACCCCTTTAAACTCATGCTCATCGTATTGTGAGGGTGGCATTTTTGAATAAATTAAGTTATTTAATGTTTGTTGGTTAGTTGTTTGTAGTGTAATGATGTAAGGGTTTAGGGAGGTTTGTGCTCTAGGTTTGACAGTGTGGTTTGTGGATAGTTTTGTTTGGAATGGGCAAGGTTTAATCGTTAAAGGGTTAAGGTTGTGTTTACCGTCCTCAATATATTCTATTAAACAATATAACTCAATAAACGTTCTATTAGTATGTAATGGTTAGCACTCTTTTATTCATTACGTTTATAAAATACAAATAATATTCTCTTACGCTACTTGTAGTGTTTGATACTGTTTTGATCAATTACTCCTCTTTTGTTCTTCTTTTTCTATACGAATATCTCTTCTTTATTTGAAACTTCTGGTTATCCCTCTTTAATTGATATTTCTTCTGATTTCTATTTAATTCTTTAATTCTTCTGATTATCAAAAGTTTCTTTTTTTTTTTTTTATTTATAAAACTCCTTGTTCATCAAAGTATTTTTCAATCACAAAAATTCTCTCTTTAAAATTGTTCTCCTAACCGTCAGTCTCTTTTTTTTTCGAGCTTTTATAGTTTTTCTTATTTTCCGGTTGCGATGCCATTTATTTAAATGGCAGGTTGATAAGTCTTCGTGTTTACGTCTTTTCCCAGTTGTTTTTTTAACTTTTCTTCTTTCCGTTTTATCGTTTACGAGTCTTCGCGTTTACGTCTTTACCCAGTTGTTTTTTTACTTTTCTTCTTTTCGCTTTATCGTTTATTTATATGGCAGGTTGAATAAGTTTCCGTGTGTAGGTCTATTCTCAGTTGATGTTTTTAACTTAATTCTTTTAGCTTTATCATTTATTTATATGAAGAGTTGACGAGTCATCTTGTTTATGTCTTTTCCGATGGTTGTTTTTAATTTAGTTCTTCCTCACAGTATTCTTTGTTATCTGTCATATTAACAACATTTGAAATTGACTGACTTAATTTCCAAGTGTAACAGGGGCACTGGGTAGTCTGGCAAGCCCTAAGATTGAATTAAATGATCCTCACTGGCATCAGCAGTGATCAAGCAGTCAGTTTTCCTAGAATAATCTCGTAATAATGTCGTAATTCACGATCCATGCCGTTTTTGTGAGATGACTCTTTTTATACTGAAACCATCATACAAAAATAAGAAAACCTTTAAAAAAAATCATTTCTTTAGAAACTTTTCAGACTCAAATAAGGATAATTAAGAAACTTTAGGGGCTAATTATAAAAAAAATTTCAGAAACCGCAGGTTTAACCGAACGCTTTATTTTCTTATAAAAAGAGCTTATGTAGTGAGCTAAAATGGTGGAGCAAACTTGACATTTTGTATTATTATTATTATTTTCAAAATTAGGCTTAATATGTTTCCATACTCCAGACTTTATTTTTTCGGGTTATCCTTCCTTTTGTTTACTTTCGTAACAATTACTGTAAATTTTGTTGGGCGTTTTTGTTTATTTTTTACTCTACATTTTCAAGGTTACTCATTGTGGAACTTTTTTTAATTTGAAATTCTTAACTTTAAAATGTTCTTTTGAGTTTTTCTTTTGACTTTTAGTTACTTAATGGAGAAATTGAAGTTCAGTTCAACGATGGAACTCAAGTAATCTTTAACGGATTAACAGTACGTTACGTTAACCATCAAGGCGAGACCTTTAAGTGAGCAGTTTTTTTATTTATTTTGCTTTTGTATGTTTATTTTTAAGATGTTTCTCTGAATGCATACAATTGTTTTTTAGTTATTCAAAATCAGATTCTTTGCCAGAAAACGTGAAGCTAAAAGTATCTCACTTGCCTGAGTTCATTCAAGAACTTGCAAAAAAGTAGACTTCGTCATTTTCATTCATAACCCATTGATGTGACTTATAATGTATATTTTATTGCTATCAATATTGTATATAATTAAATTTTTAAATACGCACGGCTTTGTGAGTTTAAAGATTTTAAATAAGATTTAAATGCTATCAAATAATTTTCGTAACAGAATTGCATGTAAGCATTCTCCTATTTTCAAATAATTTTCGGAACAGAATTGTACGTAAGCATTCTCCTATTTTCAAATAATTTTCGTAACAGAATTGCATGTAAGCATTCTCCTATTTTCAAATAATTTTCGGAACAGAATTGCACGTAAGCATTCTCCTATTTTCTATTGAATTTTGCTTTACATAACCTAAAGTGTATCATATCTTAGTTTTATGAAAACAATATAATTGTTTGTATTTATTATAAATGTTAAAATATTTAAATAAATACGGAAGTATTCTTGATTCTGGAACTTGGAGTTTGTGCCAAACTTAATGGAACAAGATGGAATATGCAACCTGATGTTGTGTTATGGAGTAGTTTTATAATTGAATGTATTTATATAAGCCAAATTATGATAACCCATAGTTAGAACGTGACTATATTCTTTTAATACTAAAAGCCAACTAAAAAAATCTGTAAATTTCATCAGTTTTTTTCAGAAGTAAGACGTAGACGAATGAAAACGTTCTGGGTTTCATAAAACCGCATACAGTATATACTTAAGCCGAAACAGTTAACGCAGTGCTGCAATCGTTTAAAAATTTAATATCAACAATCGACTCAAATGTCTTCAAATTATATAAATTAACTCTAATGAAGCCGGTATCCTTATATTTCATACAGCTCTTAAGCGCTGACAATGGTGGCGCACATCCCGTGCCAAAGATTTTCTAGAATAGACATACGGTACCGCGAAACAAATTAGAAGTGTAATTTTGTTTTACGGTGTCTACTTTTTCTGTGCGCACTATCATTTTTTTGTATTTTGATAAAAACAAAATATTTTTTGTTTATGACCCTCAGGCGAATGGATTTGTAGAACGTCAAAACCGAAGAATAAAAAACTCTTTGGTAAAGGTTTTGGAAAGTAAGCCTGAAATGCGGCCCCAAATCATCGTGGGTACTCTTTTTGCTCATTGCGTAAGTCGACATTCTTCTACCAAGTATTTTCCGTTCATGCTCATGTATAATCATAAGCCAGTTTTGTCAATTGATGTGAAGCATTATCTGGACAAAGATGAAAGCAATCAACGAGAACACAGAAAAAGGAGATGGAAATGAAGAACAACCATTCGACTTTTTTGATACCACTTTTTCATTAGCAACGAAAACTCTTAAGAAAACATGTAACATTGTTCAGCTAAAACACTACATTCAAGGAGCAGGCGAGAAATCAAAATCAACATCAAATGATCGAATCTTCTGGAAAACGAAAGTATGTCAGCCGAATCAATCATCTTCGCATGTTACGTCTTCATGGCTCAAGAATGAGCTGTATAGGCTCACAGAGGCAGATAGGGATATCCTTGAAAGTAAAGATGGTTGGTTGAACAATTACCTTATAGACACAGGACAAAAGTTAGTTTGTAAGGCTCTTGGTAGCTTTGAAACCTACCAATTAAAACTATACTGCCAGAAAAAGAAGTCGATATACTTCAAGGTTTTGGTGACCATCTTCAATTATTGCACGATGGTAGTTGTAATTGACTATTAGCATTCACTTCAAGTGCCAGGGTTCAAGTGTGTGGCAGCCTGCACAGTATTCTAACACTAATCTCGAAAATATGTTTGAAATCTGTTTTTAGACCTCCAGCTTGAAGTTACATTTCTTCCCATTTATAAACAGACCAATGGTTTCAATTGTGGTGTCTTTGCTTTGGGTTATGCTAATATTTTATTGGATAGAAAATCCCTTTTTGATGATTGGTTTGTTGTGAATGAAATGCGCAATCACTTTGTGAAATGCTTGACAGACGCTTACTTTTATCCTTTCCCAATAAACTTAAATTTTTTGATTCTTAAATGATTGTTTAAATGTTTTGATTCAAAAATAGATTTTTCATTTTTATAATTTGTTTTAATGCTTACCTTAGTTTCATTACTTGCTTCGTCATGGTTATAATTTTTTTTCCTTATGGTTACAGATTTATTAAACTTTTTTCAAAAAATTCCAAACAAGTGTTTATCATTCTTTACAAAATTGTAAACTTGAAATTCACTTTGTTCCATAACGGTTCCGTAGTAACGTGATTTGATTTCAATTTATATATTCTTGTTATATCGCGAGGTTAGAATTATTTTGTTTTATCTCCCATTTTAAACGTTGGGATAAAATAAGTTATTAATTTTAGTAAGTAACGATTACTTTTAAATTACACTTATTTTTAAAACTTTTTTTTTTTTAATGATTTGTTTAAATATAAATTATTTAAAGTAATAGGTATTATTTCTTTAAAAAGTAAAGCTAAAAATTTAAGCAGTTTTTACTTTTAGAAAAAAATCAAAAACTTTCTCAAAATGTTTAAAATGGGAGATATAAAATAATTCTAACCTTGCGATATGTTTAGTAATTTAGTATATTTAGTATAGAGTTAAATTTCAAATGTTTATGAAAGAAAATATTTGCGTTGAATACAAGATACAAAAAACGTCGTAGTAGCGAGATGAACTTATGATTTCAAGAGAATATTGGAGTCTTAATTTAAGATCTACTCTTAATTTCCTGGTAAATTTTTACTCAAAAGGTTTTCATTTTCCGGGAAAACTTGCCTCAAGAGTCTTAATTTCACGGATTCTATTTTACCGAGACACCGGACAACTTATTCTTCGGACAGTTTTTTCCGCGACAGGTAAATCTCCACTGACGCTACCGGTAAAATAGTCACTCCTTGTTATGGTAACCTCGAAATGCTTTAAATAAGTAAACATAAAAATACTTTATAGCTATTAATTTAGGAACACTTTTTAATGGGGTCCAGTAGTAGTGTGCAACGCAGAATTCTTTTAAATAGAAATAAATTCTCTCAGCAAAAAAGCGTTAAACAGCTGTTTGAGGATGAGTTTAAGGAGAATGAGTTATATGGTGAGAATTTGTTCAAGAGTATATCTAACAATATCTCAAATCATTTTCATCTAAAAAGAAATGCCCTAGCATCACAGACACAAGAAGAAATTGTGGTACAACAAACTCAGGTAACTCCTGCTTTTTTAATATTTTATTTAGAATTTTATAAATTTTTTTGAGCAAATGTGTTGGTGTTATGTACAGCTTCAATATTTTGCCCATGTCTATGTTTTTTAGATTTGTAATTAACTTATTCGCTTCTAATATCTACTAAAAAATGAGACTGTTCATATTAATTTTTTGTTAGGCAATTAGTTTTCTAAAATTTGCGGTTTAGCATAAAAGTTTATACATGAAAATATAATTTTATTTAACATAAATTTTAGTTGTTGCATGATTTGTTTATGGGTTTGTATCCTTCAATCAATTCTGCTAGCTTCAATTATGGTGAAGTTAAAATTGCAGCTAAATATATGGTAGAAGAACAAATTTTGCATTTAAAATTTATACAAGTAAAGAGGCTTTTAAAAAGAGATGCTGCAAAATTACCGGATCCTTTTGCTGTTGTTGATTTGTTTCAAATAAGGTTGGGACTTTAACAGTTTAGGATATTAAATGATTTTATTTAATTAAGTTTAAATTTATATATATTCTTCAATATATCAAACCAGGTGGTCTGACAAAACAGTAGCAAAAAAAGTGGTATTTTATTTTTTACAAATTTAACTGTTTCCATTTTCTCCATTACAATTTTGCTTAAACCATTTTATTTATAACATTTTGCATGCAGTCAAATACTAATTTTTTTTATTCTTTTCAGAAAGCATTTTTTTACATTTTATATCTTTACAAATATGCCATCTTTTTTTAAATTTCTTGCTCATTAAATATGGAGTTAGCTGCAGTCCAGCACAACCTCAATTCAGAGGTTGTGCTGGACTGCAGCTAACTCCATATTTAATGAGCCAGACTTTTGACTTAGCTGTAGAGAGCTAACTTCTCTAGCTGTCCTTGTTTGACTAGCTAAGTAAAAAATAATCTTAACAGTAAAAAAACAGTTTGTTTCTTTTATATATATATATATATATATATATATATATATATATATATATATATATATATATATATATATATATATATATATATATATATATATATATATATATATAGTATATGTATATATATACATTAGGGCTGTCCAAAAAAATTTTTTTTTTCAGATTTGATTGCATAGTTGTTTATTTTGTGCCATTTGACATAGTAATTAACTGTGCAAAAAATCTTTCCAATCAGATAATGTTTAGGGGGTGCTCAATGACCATAAAGTTTTACGAAAAATGTGAAAAACATGGAAAAAGTAACAAAGTTCCACAAATTTCTAAAACCCGGTTAATTAGATTTTTCAGATTTGATCAGTTTTAATTATCTCTAAATATTAAATTCTGAATACAAATTACAATCCACATCAACTTTAGACTGGTTTATTAGCAGAGAAATTAATGAAATAAAATACTGCAATACGACTAAAGTTCTGCGGTTTTTGTTATAGGATTTTTGACTCTTTGTCATTGATTAAAATACGAATTATAAACAAAAAAACATATGAGCAATTAACATTTAATTATCGTAATGTTATAGTTCGTGCAATGTTAATGCTAGCGAGGACTATAACTCTTCAGAGTACACTTTCTGGCATCTGGCACTCGCTTTCTGTGATCCTCAACCACCTGAATTAACCTCTGCATTTCAGATTCATTCCTTGTAATCGATTCATTAAACATCGACATTAAAGCCACAGATCATTCGGCAGCATCATTTACTACTTTCAATGAATATACTAAATTTTTTCCTTCTTGGTATTCTGGGGAATCATTCCAGGTAGCTGGATCATTGTTGAACAGAAAATCAATATCAACCTTCATTGACCGCAACGCACTTGCTGAAACTGATGTCACCAGCATGTCCAGAGATTTCTTCTCTAGACTTTCAATGTTCTTTAATTTGATCAACCTTTCAGACCAGTTCTCACCGTGAAATTTCATGTTGGAAATCATTTTTCGCTCCTCTTTCGTTTGAAGTTTGTTTGAAAACAAAGCTAGTGGGACCAATTCTGGTGAAAGGTACCACAAATGGTTTTGAAAGTTCTTGACTGCTGCTTCGGAAATCGTTTTATTCACAACTGCAAACTGCTTAAGTTGCTGAAACAGAAACAAGTCATTAACTGGAGCATCGCTGGCATTTGTGCATGATATCCAAGATTTTACATAAACCAGACTAGCAAATAAGCAAAATTCACAGAGATTTTTTTCCTCTTTTGTGGTCAACTTGAACTCTTCACGAAATAAATAAATCTTAAAACAATAAATAACCTTGGCCATCCAGCGAGCCATGTGATAAGCACCAGGGATCTTGAAATGATAATTTTTCTCTTCTTGATCAGGCAGTTTTCCAAGTATTAACAGACAGAGATCCATGATTTCTTTGTAGTCATCCCTTGGCATTTTAACATGCAGGTTTTCTTTGAGGAATGCAATCACTTCATTTTGTAGTTCTTGCACCAGGGGTATTTTCATTCGAATGTCATCCAGAGGTTTAAAATTTCCTTGATTAACTTTGGGCCAATATTGCTGAAATCTCTGGAAAAGAGGTATGTTGGGACCAGATGATGGTCCAAATAGTGATCCAAACACTCCTGCTACTATGATCTCATGAACATGGTGTCTGCAAGCGAAATATAACAAATTTCTACCTATATGTTTCTCTAGAACTACACATGCACCATTTTTGGAGCCAGTGTTAGAGGCTGTAGTATCAAAACTCATTCCAATAACATCACCAATTATGTCCCAGAAATTAAGCAGATGAATAACTGCTTTTGCTTGGGCTTCTCCAGTTCCAGCTGATAGTTTTGCTATTCCAAGTATTTTGTCAACATTGTGACCTGTCACACCTACAGATAGCCGGTCAACATTTGCTTTAGGGGCTGCAGAATTTGTACGATCTATCATCAGTTTGCCATCCCAGTGGACGATTAATGGTGGTTTGTCCAAATCGCAGAATTCAGTTCGAACAGTGGCTTCAATATTTGATCGATGATAGGTTCGTTTTCTACGGACTGTAGAACGTGACAATGATCCATCATCGAGGTTCTGTCCACCAGCCCTTGCAATTGCTGCTGCTAGTATAGTAAATTTTGTGTCAGATAGATTAATTCTGTCTAATGTTGATGAAACATCAGGCGAGTCAAGAATTGTATCTAAGATACATTGTCGTTTTGGAGTACTTGCTAAACTTGATTCAGCTGACCCTGAAGAACTTGCTTTACTGACTTGTTGTCTGTAATAAACAGGGATTTCTATCTCAAAATCTCTATCAACCATTTTGTCATTATCAACAGCATCGTTATCGTTGTCATCACTATAACTTTCGTCATGTAAAGGTTCAATAACAGGAACTATTGCACTCGCACCAGATTGTCTTTGCTCTTCTTTTAGCTTTCGTTCTCTCTCTGCTTGTTTCCTTGCTTCATTTCTTTCTTCTAATTTTGAAAGTTCTTTGTCCTCTCCAAACATCACCATTTTTCTCTGACATCTCTGATCCAATAAAAATTCTTTATCTTCTTCAATTCTGATCATGGTTTCAGCATCCTTGTGGGCAATGTCAAAAAGTAGGCCAATGGTGTCTGTAAATGATTTCTCTCTCGATTTCTGAGAATCTGACAATCTGGATTTATTTTTTTTTATTAATTTAAATTCCTGGACTAAAGTTTTCAACTTTAAGACTACATTCGGATGAAATGCTGTCGGAATACGGGCTTTATTCCAAATAATAATCAGTTCATCAACAGTTGTTTTAAGACTTTCAGGCACTGACTTTTTGGTTGAATTAAGATGATAAAAAAATGTTTTTAAAACATCAGATGTTAAGGGAAGAACTTTATCTGGAAGATTTGGCTCTGGTTGTCCAATTAAAAAGATTTTGGTTTGAAGTCGTGTAGAGATAGCAACACGAGATGATGCTGCCATTTCAATGATAACTGAAATATTATGAGAAAATCAAAACTCAATACCATATTATACAAACTTATCATTTAGTTGTTGGTTTATGCAGCTGCAGCAATATATTATAATAATTATTACTAAAGAAATTAAATAAATATTTTCAAATTAGAAATTATTATTATCTGCACTTAATAACAAACAATACACTACCAGACTACCATGCTAGTTTTCTGTAATAGGTTACTAAGGTTAGGTACTATCAAAATATTAATACATTTGTTGTCAAACTGAAATTCCAAATAAAAATAATATTTATACTTGTAAACCTTTTTATTCTGTTTGAACAAATTCTAAATTGAGTTAAACAATAGTATTAAAATTATGAATACAAATTTTAACAAAATGATATAAACACAGTTGTTTTAAACACTAGCAGACATTTTTTAGTCTGGTGCCCTGATGACAGTTAATCTGCTGCACTTTAATTAATCTATATAGCACGCAATCAGACAATATTTCAGTGGAAAAAATCTAACTAACCAGGTTCTAGAAATTTTTGGAACTTTGGAACTTTTTACACGTTTTTGACGTTTTTCGTAAAACTTTATGGTCATTGAGCACCCCCTAAACATTATCTGATTGGAAAGATTTTTTCCACAGTCAATTACTATGTCAAATGGCACAAAATAAACAACTATGCATTCAAATCCGAGAAAAAAATTTTTTTCCTGTGTTCACATGAACAGCCCTAATATACATATATATACATATATACATATATATATATATATATATACATATATATATATACATATATATATATATATATATTTATATTTATATATATATACATATATATATATATATATACATATATATATATACATATATATATATATATATATTTATATTTATATATATATATTTATATTTATATATATATATACATATATATATATACATATATATACATATATATATATATATATATATATATATATATATATATATATATATATATATATATATATATATATATATATATATATATATATATATATATATATATGATTGTTAAAAAATATTAAAATACTAGAAATGTTCCTTAAATTATCACATTCTGTCACTAGAGGTTTTGTATGTTATAAAATTAAATCTAGCCTAAATCTTTTATCTTCTAGCAATCCATTGGATATAATAACACGCAAGACATCTGTTAAGTTTAGCACTTGTGATCCTGTCTATCAAGAAGTACTTACTTTTCAATTAAATGAAAATGAGGTCCCGAATACATGCTTGCACATCACTTTGAAAGATAATAGTAATTTGACATCTGATGAGTGTCTTGGAGAAATAACCCTGACTTTAAGTTCTTTAGATATTAAAAATGGCCGAATAATGTGGCTTAAGTTAATGCCAAAAGTAAGTTTTGTAGAAGGGTAATATTACTCTGTAATCCCTTCAAATAAATGCAGTTTCACTTGTTTTGGTTTCATTTTTTTTTGTTTTTTTGTTTTAGAATTAGGGTTGTCTGATATATGTGCCAAAAAAAGGATTTCTTGAACTTGAGAATTTTTTTATAGACTGATTCATCAATTATGGGCTTTATTGATGTTACGATCACCATTAACCAACCAAATTCTCTTGTTTTAACTATTCATAGAGCAAAAGGAATGAGTAGAACTAGCCCTCTATATCAATTGTTTGTGAGACAATATATTACTGGTTTCCCCCAAAAATTTCAAACAAAGGTAGTATTTGTTTTTCCTTATTTATTTATCTATTTATGCTTATCATATATGTTATATTGTATTCACAGAAATTAAGAGTATCAAACATTGATATTTATTAATTTTGAGAAAAGTAAATGTTTTGTAAGAATAGAACATGCAATAAAAAAAGCAAGTCGATTGCATGTGATTTCAGTAACAATTAAGTTTAGATTTAGTGAACTTTTACCCATCAATAGCACTTAAAAATGCTAACTTAATACTTTTAGATCAACTTATAAAAACAAAAGCTGTAAAAGTTCAATAATGACTATTTTTTAAACAGAACAACTTAGAAACTCCTGGAATGATAAGGTTCAAGAACTGGAAAACTTAGGACCAAAAGGACTTTCTTATAATGTTGTTCTGAAATGGTTTTTTTTTTAGTTCTTTGAAGAAAATGTTTTTAAAATGGCAATGAGTCTAAAATCACTTCTAAGATATATTGACAAGTTACCATAATTTTCTAACCTTTGCCATGTGACACAGTTTAAAACTATTTTAAATTGAAGTCAAAAAAGATATAAAGGCATTGAACTTTTTTGATATTACCATATTTAATAAAGTTTACATTGAAAGGTAGTAACTAATGTTCAGATTAAACCACATCCAAATTATGATCCAAAGATTCTAAGCTGCACGTTTTACAGAGCTCACTCTGTATGTAGCAAAACAAAATAAATTTTTCACAAGCAAAAACAAGATAAATTTTCTTGTTTATGTATTTATTAAAATTAGGTACAAAAACAATGAACAAAAGTAGAATATATAATATAAAAATATAAAGAGGTAATAAATAATATATGTAAATAAATATATAAAAAAGATATAGAAGTCAAATCTTAACTATCTCAAACAACCTCTGTATAGTCATCCTGCCTTTGATACCTCCACTAACTCAGGAAGAAAGCTATAAAACTGTTTTTAAATCTAATTCAAACCTAAGATTGCTACTTTCATCAAAAAAGTACAATTATAATAAAAGAACGTAAAAATGCTCAAAATTTAAGAAAAGGAGTTTAATAGTAAAGTCTGTAATACCAAACAAACAAGTTAAAATGTTATAATAAACAATTTTGAAAGTATAAAAAATATGTTATTGCCCAAAAGAACATGTTTTCTCATGCCAAAAACATTTTCTCTCTCATGTAAAAAAAAAGCTATTCAATCACTGACTTCAGAAAATTCTATAAATAATTTTTAAAGTTTCTTTTAGTGGTCATTAATTTAACAAGTTGATCACTGGTAAACAAAAAAGTAAAAAAAATTTGCAGCAAAAAAAATCAAGACTATCAGATTAGATTTCTTAACAATAAGAATATACTTTTTGTGGATATTATTTTATGTTTTATCATAATTGCTTTTTTTTTAAGTAGTTTTTTTTGGGGGCCTTTTTGATTTTTAATTATAAAGTTCCCTAGAATTATTTGTCAAACAATTCTTAAATTAGCTATCATCTACAACTGAGCCTATTTGGGAAGAATCTTTTAAGTTTGAGGTACATACAAATGAATTAAAAAGAAGGTATGTAATAATAGTTTCTAATGATCATGGCTTTGTTTATTCCAATATTAATATTATTATTCCAATATAAATAGCAATATCTATTAAAACTATTGTGCTTGTCTGCAACCACCTGTGTAAATCTTGGTTTACTTTTAAAATTTTAGGGTAGTTGTTATTATTTGTTTCAGAAGTATTTCAAAATCTTAATTAATTGCTAAATATACTTTTATATATATCAGCAAAAAAAAAGTTAAAAAGTATGATGTTATTTACATAGATAAAGTTATTAGAATAGCTGTTACAACACAAAATCGTATTTAAAACTTTGTTCAGAGTTCAATATGGAGTGTATTAAAAACCTAAAAGCATTTGCACTTTCAAAAATAATGTTTGTGTTTAACTAAGGGGAGGCCACAAAGCTAAAGATTTGATTGATAAAATATCAAGATAATTGAAAAAAAAAATTAAACCATGGTACTTGACAAATATTGTGATAACATTTGTGCTAAAAGTTTATTACTTTTGGCTTCAGTTAAAAAAAGACCTTAACAAACTGATGAAAAACAAAAGAAGTATTTAATTTAAGTGACCAGTCTTAAATGCCTGCTTTAGTGTGAGGAGGAAAGTTCTCTCAAAAGTCAAAAGAAAAGAACTTTTGGTCCCATAGTTACCTACTATAACAAGTTTATTATTAATGTTTATACATATAATCATAGGAATTCAAAAATTATATTTCTCCTGAACTCTTGCGTGTTGATGAACATGCACAAACATTAGTTGAACGCATTATTCCATCACTGGAGTTGTTCATTGGTTTCTACATTTCTTTAGGTTTTTTAGTACTTTTTGTTGCGGCATTCAAAATAGAATGTCCTAAAATATTCAAAACACGGATATAAATATAAAACTTAATGTTTTAAGTTTAAATACTGCAAAATGCTCAAAAACGATAAATTTTCATTATAAATGTTGTTAGCTGTTTAATAGTCACTGTATGTAATCTTGTATAGGAAAAATATGGGTTTAAAAAAAGCATTTTGCTAGGTTTTTAAAATTATTTAGAAATGCTTTTCTGACATAAAAATGATGTCAACGCAAAATCTTTAAGATTAAAACAAGATTTATCCTGGTGGTTACACGCAAGCACAGTGAGACCAACATTATGAGTGCTAGTTGGTTTTTTACTGTATTTTTTTAGAATTATTGTGCTAGAAGTGTACAATCAAGATGGTAAAGAAGACATTTACGCAGGTGGTGTGTATATCCCTTTGGAGGATTTCAATATGAACTGGTCAGGCGAGCAAAGGACTTACTCGTTACAGGATTTGGTAAGGATTTGTAAAAGAATAGCTATCTATCGCTTTAACAATTTTTATGAAACAACTTTTTTGAAATCATCGTTAACAAAATTTATCTAGAGAAATATGGGACCACCAAGAAGTAAATGGAGTAAAGAAGGAATTGGAATGGAACTACAAGAGTCTACAAGGGCCCATATTACATATGGTGTCCCGGCATTTTTAACTAAAAAAGAACATCGTGGTACTAAGGTTGAACGATTTGTATATTTTTTTGTAAATATTATTATAAACTGCTCAGCCATATTTTAATTTTAAAATGTGTACTTCTTGAGTGGGGAAACTGATTTTTCTCTTTAGATTATTACATTAGTTTGTGAAAAAGCGAATGCGCAAGCTAAAGTATTATTAATCAATGGCATTCCCTCGAAACAAGCGATTGTTTTATAGAAAAGCTATTTCTTGAAAAAAGAAGGTGAAAAGATTGCTTTAGACTGCTGGAACAAAATAGCTCAAATCAATAAAATTTAAATGATAATATGCCCTTGTCGTGCATCTGTTGCTCTTTAAATGAAAATTAAAGCAGCATTAGAACTGGAGCGTTGTGTTCAGTAGAATTAGAGCGTTGTGTTCAGCAGAATTAGAGCGTTGTGTTCAGTAGAAAATTATTTTTGATTATTTATCTCTTTTTATTGTATAAGTTTCTTAATATATATATTTAATTGTTAAAAATGGCTAGTAAATTCTGCTGAGACATTTGTGTATAAAAATATTTATCAAATCACCTTTTCTGATATGTATATGTAATATATATAGTATTTATAAATGATTTATTTTATGTCAGAATATGCTTTTTAATTTTTATTTATTTTTTTTATTAAATGAGCTAACATAGTCACATTACTCCTTAAAATATCAACTTGACCCTTAAGATATCAAGTTTCAAGACTTGCAACATAAATCTTCTAATACCGTTGGTATATTGTGATGTATGGGCGAAGGTACTCATATCAAATTGATCATTTTCATAGGTTATTATTTGGGAATGGATTAGTCTTTGCATTCTAGCTCTGACCGTTAGCCTCTAAACTTTTCTCCACCACAGTGATTTACTGTGATTTTGACTGTGCAATTCAAGTTTTAAGTCACTAATAATAATATACTCATCCATGTTTGTCTTTTAAACTTTTAAAATACCTTTTTTAAATTTTGTAGAAACAAGTAACTAGGTTAAAAGGGTTTCACAAATGGTAGGAATATGAAACCTAAGATAGGTTGCATGGCTTGGTTAATCGATGAGAGTCTTTGACGAGTTTTTATTCATTAACATACTGACTTACCTAAATATGTCATTCACGTCAAATTGATTTGTTTCTACATCATTTTCGCACAGTTTTACCATTTCATAATTGCATGTATCCTTACAGTTTTACCATTTCATAATTGCATGTATCCTTTGGCACTGGTGGCAAACTGGAAATGTTCTCAAAAGAAAAAAAGTCCCTTTCCTGTCAACGTGTATCCCTTCTTTTTCTTATCCAGAGAAATACATTTACTATTCGTCCTATGTTAATATTTCCATTCCCATTCCAATATCTATTTCCATTTCTATTCCCATTCTTATGTTATTGGATAACTATTAGCCATTAATAAATACTCAAAAAAAGCTTTGAATATGGTGGATAACGTAGTAGTTTATAATTAAATTTCTTTTTCTAAGACTTTTTTTATGCAATAGTACTACTTTTGCCTATTATTTATCAAGAATAGTAACCCTAATTCCTCTTCCCCCTCCCTTCCCCCTCCCCCTGGTTCAAGTTTTAATGTTTTTTTCAACAAATAAGTTCAAATATTTATCTGCTCAAAAATTGGTAGTATTTTTTAAGGTGCACATCCCAAAAAATTATTTATTGATTAAAAACAGTAAAAGAGTTCGACAAGATACCAAATATTTGTCCTTTAAATAGATGTCTTTTTACAATAAAAGTTGGATGTATTTCAAAATATTGCTCTAACTACTTGAAAAAAGTCATGACAAGTAAGTTTTAAAAGTTTTTTTTTTAATCACATTCCATTAAAATAACATTATTTATATTTGAATTTATATTGTTTAAAATGGCTCAGTATATCTTAAGTTCAGATGTTATTCTTTTAGCTAGCATGGGTACATCTACAACATTAGAACTTGGACAAGATAGTAGAAGAAGCTGCCAATTTACAAAAATTGCATCCACATGTATTGAAAAAGTGAAAATTAATTTTCATAGTTTACAAAGTGAACTTGAAGAGCATAGAGAATGGTTAATGCATCATAATATTTGTAAAGGTTCTCAGTTTCTTTTGTGTACAAATTCATTTTTTTAGATATTACTACAGCTGTAGATTTTGGGTTTAAGCATCATTAAAATCTTAAAGATTTATAAACTTTAATGTTCTTTCAAAATTATAACTTTTTTTTTTAATGTTTAAATTATAAGGTATTAACAAAAATTTTGATATCGATGTTAATTCTTTGACACAATATTGGTTATTATAGGTTGTCTTTATATTGTAAAAAATTTTAAAAACTTTTCTAAAGCCCCTCTAAAGCCTTTCAAGACAAGCCCAATATCCTGTTTAGTAAAATATTAGTTTTTGTGGCAATCCTGTTTAACAAAGCATCTTTTTAGTTAAAACATAGTGAAATGTGCTGGTATCTTGAATTTAAATCAAAGAAACTCAAGCAGCTTGTATAATATATGCTAAACTATTAAGTTTAGTCATACTAGCTCTGCATTAAAATCTTAATTTGATTTTTCTGGATGTTATTAATGTTGTTTAATTGCCAAAGAGTTTTTTTTACTAGATCAGGATAATGCTACCTGTGATTTTCATTATCCTGCAGCAACCATCTTCTTTGTTCCTGGATCACTTGTTATAAGGGTGGCAAGCTCTGAAACCAGTTTCCCTCCTCTTTTTGTGGTACCAAATATGTCTTCTGTCAAGTTCCACTCATAATTACTGTTCATAGAAAGAATACCATCAACTGTCCACTCATAATTACTATTCTTAGAAAGAATATCATCAACTTCCTTTCCTTTTTTTTCATAGTCCATTATGTCATGGATGAATTGCAGGTCAATAACAGTGCATCAGCACTATTGCTAGCTTTTGACTTTTGACTAACTCATAGATGATGCCATAAAACTAAAATTTTTAGGTGTTAAAGTTTCATGACATTTTGACATTTTAAATTAGAAAGATATTGAAGTTTTACTACTTAATAACATTATTTTTGACATTTTCAAAACAGTGTATAAAAAATTTTTTCCATCATTTCTATGAATTTTGCATTGATTAAACACTGTTTTTGATGAACAAAAATAAAGTTCAAGCTCAGTAATTGCTTGGAGTTACATGGTGTCTGTTCTGTGGAAGGCTACCATTTGTCAGTAGTTAGCTGAGTTTAAACATGTCCATACAGACACTAATGATGCTGTATGTGCAAGGTAACTACGCCAAAAAATATCTAAAAGTACCTCTGTGGACAATTCTAAAGTGAAGTTGCAGGAGGTTCTGGCAAGTGGTTTCTGGGATGCCCAAACAATAATATTATTTATTTAGGAAAAAGAAAAACCATCAATAGTGTTTATTACACAATGATGTTGGATGTTGGACCAATTGAAAGATAATATCAAATAGAAATGATCCTATATGACTAAGAAAAAAGTTCTCTTTCACCAAGACAATACACCGTGTCGCAAGTCAATGGTGATAGTTGCAGAGTTGAATGAATTAGGTTTCGAATTGCCTTGGCACTCGCCTTACTCCTTAGATCTGTCCCCCTATTAATTGTTTGGAAGTCTCAAAAGAAAAAGAAATTTGACGTGAATAATGAAGTCAAATTAAACGCTGAAGAGTTTTTAAGAAAAATCTTGAAAAATCTTTCTACAAGAAAGGCATTAAATAAGTGTATGATAAGAGTGTAACTGAAATGGTTGTATCTACACAGGGAACTTTGAAAAAAGTTGTTACATCATTTCAGTTTAAAAGGCTATAGTGCAATTCTTGCACATTATCTTTATGGTTATAAAGTTAATAATGAATATGAAAATATAAAGAAAACAAGATTATTATTTTTTTTTATCAATAACTACATTTTAAAACAGTTGATAAATATTAAGTTTGTAGCTTTGTTTATTTCTTTCAGGTTTAGACAAAAAAGATTGTACAAATTATGAACATTTTGAAGGAGATTCTCCTTTCCTTCATAACGAGGCTTCAATTCAGGAAGAAAGTTTTGGCTATTTAAAGTTAAATCAAATTATTCAGGGAATTCATAATTTGGCAGAGCGGCTCGATAGCGATTGTATAAGATTGAGCAATTTACTGGAAAGAGAAAAATTTAGAACTGAAAAGCTAAGAGATGATCTTTGTAAGCAAGCATATCAAAGGTATCATGAACTTTGTAAAGACATTCAAAAAGGTACATTTAAGGGATTTTTTATTTTTAATTAGTTTCTATGTTTATTTATTGTCTAATCTCTTTTCATTTCTCAATTTTGACCATGATTGAATAGTGATGATCACAAATAGAGTTGCTTGACATTTATTTTAATCTTAAAAATTTTTTTTTTGTTATATATCTTTACTTTAGCTGCAATACTAGTGAGTAAAAGTTGCAATAATTTTGAGCAATATTTATTTTAAAGTTTTAAAAAATTTAAATTTCTAGAATCTAATTACAAAAACCTTAAAAGTTGTTAAAGATATTGATTAATAGATCCATGTTAAAGCATCATGAAAAAGTTTTTTTTAAGCTGTTATCTTGTTAACATGGCCTACAATGCTGTATCACATTTATTTAAATGTGCTACAGTATTAGTAGACAATGTTAAAAAAAGCTAAAAAATTTCTTTGCATAACTTCAAATAGCACAGGTTTTTAGGTAAAGAATTCAATTTTTCATAATAGAAATTGTATAAAAGAAGTTTGAGGCAACAAAAACAGTTATGGAAATGCTGTAAAATGATAAAAATGAGCAAATAGGAAAATATTACTTTCATCAAAAAGTCAGACTAAATGAAGCTTTACAAAAGAAGGAAACAAAAAATTTAAAATTAAAAAAAAACAACACCTTTTTGATTTGGTTGTTCAATTAATTTTGTGTGTTATTTTATTTAGATTTAACATCTAAATATCTTACAAATTTCCTCACTTTGATACTAAAATTACTGTTAAAATTTATTTTATTGTCATTATTTAGTATTTAGGACTTAATTGGTTGTATTAAAGTTAAATCAGCACAAAATTTGAATTGGCTAAACTTCCGAAATTATTAGAATTAGGTGCATAAAAAATTAGTGCTCTTGGTTATATATGCCAAATGTAAGTATTATCTTTTATACTGGTGTATAAGACAACCCAGTGCATTAGTAAAATATATGAAGACCACACTGGAAAAACGATCAAGCTACATTTTTATTGTTTTGAGTAAATTAGATTTTAAACTTCAAAAAACCATAGCTCACTTATTTTTTAAGCTAAATATCTGTGTAATTTGATCGGTTTTCTAGTTATATAATCAATTATTATATAGTTAAACTGCAGCTGAATATAACAGGGGCAAAAACCCAAAAAAAGCAAAAATGTAGCTTGATCGTTTTCCAGTGTGGTCTTCATATATATATATATATATATATATATATATATATATATATATATATATATATATATATATATATATATATATATATATATATATATATATATTCTTTTTTAAGTTTGATTTTAAAATTGTTTAATGAAAAGAAAAGGTCAATACTCAGTATTTAAGTCAACTTGGTGTAAGTTTACTTTTTTTAACCCCTCATAAATGACTTAAAGCCTTAACTTAATACTGGTATATATGAAAAATGTATAGCTGATGGATTCGCTTAATTTTTTGAATTGATATGGAATAAACCAGAGCTGGGCAACCGCTAATTTTTTTCAAGTCCAATAGTTTGAGTTTCTAATGCGCTATTGATAGTTTGATAGTTTTCCTAATTTGCCTGTCCAATAATTGATAGTCCGATATCTAGAACACTAGAAAACTTGATCTTGAAGACAGCAACGTATTTCACACCATTGTCCATTGTTATGCACAGGTTTTGCTGGAGAGGGCAAACTTATTGACCAGATCCATCTTGGCTTTAGCTAGATAATTGCTTGTCCGCTGGACAAGAATCTCTTTTACACCCATATAGCTTTTTCTCTCTTGGGGTTTTGCAGTCACATCAGTGAATAGTCATGCCGAGAAAGTCTCTGTTATGTGCAGACCAGCTATCTGCAGTGATGGCCACATGTATGACTTTCTCTAAGCTGCTGGTGAGGATAGCTTTGGCATTGTCTTCCAGCCGTTTCAATGTCCATGGACAACTTTCTTCTGGAGGGGACCTTAAAGTTTTGATTCAAGGGTTTCAGGAATTCCTTTATGGCAGGAGAATATGTGATAAGAGCTGGCACAATGACTTTGATGATGAAGGTATAGTATTGCCTACGCACCTTCTTCTGGTCAAATTTTTCTCTTAAGACAGACTCTATGCTGCTCTGTTTCTTGTGAGGGTCAACTTCAATGTCTCACTGCAAAAAAAGAAAAAAATTGTTTAATAAAGGTCAAATTCAGCTCATTTTTCAGAAAAATTTACTTAGATTTTGGTAATTTGTTATAAAAAAGGAAAGATATTGGAAGCCAAAAACTTATGGATACAGAACACTATGGGATACAAAATCTACAAGGATCCATGCAGATTAAGAATCAAAACACACTTGTTGACTAAGTAATTAGTATTAATAGTTACCTGGTTCCAGATGATTATCTACCACACTTAGAGCCAGCACTTAGGGCAGCTATGAAATCAGGAGCCTTCAGATGATGCTGGGCTTTGTTGTGGACCTTGAGGTTGCTCAGTGAAGTTCCAGAGTGCTTGATTTCCTTGTCACAACCCTTACTGCCCAACTTTCCTAAGGACCTCCGAGCCATCTTTTTTTGGGTTGAAGTGAAGCAAAATCAAATGTACTCACAGATTCAGGGTGGTGGCATGATGGACAGGCTGACTATGTTGCCTGTGGTAAACTGGCTGTTTCTCTGGCTGGAAGTTTGAGGCCTTAAATTGCTATCATAGGAAAACTGGTCATCTCCCTAGCTGGAGGTGTCAAGCATTATCATCTCCTCTTCATTACTCCTCTGGCTCATTTCATTATCAGGCCCGCTTGACATATCCCTGTGGTTCATAGCACTAGATGACTGATTTGATTTAAATGTCAAATATTTGTCAATTTCAACTTGATATGATATCTAACTGTAGTTGTTTACAGAAATTTAAATCTACTAAAGTTATAAAATTAATGAAACATTTCAATATCCAAGTTTTTCTCTTCAAACAATTAAAATATTAAAAAAGGTTATAAAAAAGATTTATAACTTTTTTTAATATTCTAATTATTTGAAGAGAAAACTGAATTTTTCAATTACAATTACTGATTGTTTGAACAGACAACTGAGTTATTTCAGTTACATTTACTGATTGTTTGAACAGACAGCGGTTATTTCAATTACATTTACTGATTGTTTGAACAGACAACTGAGTTATTTCAATTACATTTAGTGATTTACAGAATACTGCTATACCTCGCTATACTATTAGCACAGTTATGTGCTAACAGTATAGCAAGTTTTAGCAGTATTCTAACCATATGACCTGTTTTGGCCAGGACATTCCTGTTTTTTTGTATTTATTGATTGTCCCATTTTTTTCTCAAATATTCTAGGTTTGTCTCATTTTTTTAAAAAGTATAAAACCCATCAATGATTGTTTTTTTAATAATTAATGATTTATTAATATTAAAAAATATTGCTTAGTTGCAAAACTGAAACAGGGGGTTAGTAACACTAGTTTTGGTTGCTATCGTTTTGTGAAAGGAAGTATTTCATTTCTCAAATTTACTGTAGTAAATCTATATTAAACAGCTTCTTTGTGGCGCAACTAGTAACTTAGGCAACTAAGGCCAATGTATCTTGGGACTCAAGCGTAAGGAGGAGAAAATCTTACCCAAAATCCATCTTACGCCGTTGTTGGCCTAAGAATCTAGCAGTGCTGATGGACACTTTAACTTGTTGCAGCAGTTGAAATAGAGAATGATGTGCCCCCAGTCGGAAAGGGGTGAAGCAACAGTCAAAAAAAAAAAACAGGAGTTGTTAGTGGAACAGATAAGATATGAATGATCATGCATCCAAGTACCGGTGAAGGTCTCCTATAAGTGCAGAGATTATGGCATAATGCTGAGGAACAAATACATAAACCACAATTTTTGAATCTGCACTTATATACTACTATTTTCATATATATAAATTAGGAAGGCAGAAAAACAAAATAGTCGAAGTCAGGTAATTGTTTTTTTAGACAGATATTCTGATACAATTTACTTAGTCCAGAAGTTATCAGGATAAAGGATATTTACTATAGCTAGTCCAATTGTCAAAGTCCAATACATATATTAGTCCAATAATCTGATATTTTTTTTCACTCTGATACTATCGAAATATCAGAGCTTTTAACTTGTTTAACCAAATAAGATCACTGAATAAGATTTAATTCTGAAGAATTAAAAGTTTGAAAAATGAAAAATTAAAAGTTTTTGTTAACTTTTACCTGCTGAATTTCTTAAAAGTCTGCTTTTAAAATTATAAATCACTCTAAAATTGGATGAATCATAACACAGAAGTTGAAAAAAATTTGTTTGGTTTGTAAGGTTTATAACAGATTTTGAAAAAAAAACATCACCACCACTGGAATAAACCACACTAATTAATCCAATTCAAGACAAATGGATGAGAATATCAAATATGATAATAATGTTTGTTTCCTATAGAACATGAAAAATGTGCAGTTGATGTTCAAGAACTTAAATGGCATTGTGATTTTCAAGGAAGAATTGAGCTGCGTTTAAAAGAAAAAATCAGAGTAGCTGGTAATTTCTTGTCCTTTAAATGTTTTTATTGTGCTATTAGATAGCATTAAAGTTTTTTATTCCTCACAAATACACAGCATGAATTCTCTTTGAAGTGATGCAACTAAAATCTCCCTTATAAAAAGAATCAATTTGTTCTTTTCAATATATTTTCTTAATCAAAATATATTCTTATTTAGTCTGTAGGTTTTTAATCTTTTAATTCATTCATAATAATACATTTTTCAAATTCAAAATGCAATGTTTTTCTTTTGTTTTTTTTTTAAACAAAATATCTTTTCGTTCTCAAAGTCAAATTTGTTTTTTAAAACTTTGTCTTTTTGTTCTTGGAGTCAAAAAAACTTCTAAATTGTTTTTTTGTTTTTTTTTTTCAAATATTTAATCTCTTATTTACAGATTTTACTTACAAATATATTTTGCTGTTAATACATTCACTTGGTTTTTAAATATTTATCAAAACCTTTTAACATTCTCTTCTTTTAGGCAAATGTAATAGCAAATTACATCAACAAATTAGTTTTATTGAAGTAAACTGGTAAATTTAATTGTTGTTCTTTGAATTTTGATTTTGTCTGTATTTTAATTTACTAACTTCAATGGCTTTCATTATTTATTTTATCCAATCAAAGAAATCCAATCAGCAGGTTCTCAATTTATTTAACTCAGTATAAATGATTAAGAATCATTTTAAGACTTATGTTTTCTTAACTACGTTATCTTTTCTTAGAATAATTTTTTTCACTTGATTTAACTAAATATGCTTTTAAATAGATTTTATTATATATATTTGGTATACTTTTAGGTATATAAAACTATTTTCTATAATTTTTTAAAATTGAATTACAATTTGAAATAGTCAACTTGAATCTGTTTATTGCATCTCTTGCTTTTAATCTTTTATTAAAAACCTTCTTTCAATTTAAGTCCTTTGATTAAAGAAAAACTTGAATGTGAAAAAGAAGCAAAGTACTGCATTAAAAACGAACAAGAAATAACAAATAAGAAATTAAGTTCAGAGCTTGAAAAACTTAATATTCAGGAAGCAGAATTCAATAAATTGATGAAAATATTTACTAAGGAGCAGAAGATATCAGCAGATGAGCTTTCATTGTTGTCAAAGAAGTTAAATGATATGCAGTAAGGAAGTTTTTTGTTGTTTTTTTTTGTAGCCAGACTTTAAGTATATATTATTATAATGAACCTTGACAGTATCAGAACTTGGAAAATTACTTCTATTATACTAAGCAGGAGTTTTGTATATTTTTATGTTAATTAAAGCGTATTTTAATACAAATCGTTAAAATATGCTTTTTAAACAGATGTCTGTAACAGTTTTTTATTTGTTGTTACGCAAAGACTGTAAATAATAACAAACAAAAAAATCAAAAAGAAAAAATCAGCCAATTGTTGACCTCGTCATGAAAGACACTACGTCTAAAGATATTGCTAAGATGCTTAAGAATCCTTTAAATACTTTCTGGGCAAAGAGCAAGCACACCATCAGAAATGTGATCAAGATGGATCTGAAAACTAAGTCTAGAGTCAGAATCAAAAAAGATCTTTCTTAATCCTGGGCCTGTCATCAGAGGAGTGGCTTTATTATTTTGCTCAGTTTAACATTTAATGTGTCTGTGTTCTATTTTTTTTATATTGAAACAATAAAGAGGTTTATTGGTTGTTATTCCAGAGATTTTCATTTGAAATTAAAGTATTATTTAAAATATTTGAATTACATCCCACAAAATAAATGGCTCAAGGTTTTCAGAGTACTGATAAGGTTGGCGGATACATCATTGCAGTAGTTGATATTTCTATAGGCTTCAAAAATAACAAAGGAAATCTTGCAGAATTGAAATTTTTTTTTTGTTGCTTATTTTCTAATATTAATAAAATCTATTTTGAAGGATTTCCTAGTAAACTCTATAGAATTAGTTTAAGTAGAAAAATAGAATAAATATATTATCTTCATAGTCACTGAATTGTATTTTGGTTCCAACTTTAAAATTAAATTTAAGAAGTGGTTTTATTTAGACAAGTTTACATTAATCATCAGAAAGAACACAAAGAAATGAGTAGCAGATTATCAGGGATGAAGAACCTTATTGTAACTTTAGAAAGCGAAATTTCTGTGCTTGGTAGGTATTTTTTTTCAATTTCATTCTTTATTTATTGTGAAGCTTTTTTTTTAAGGAAGTCTGCTATGCTTATTTTTAAATTTTCTCGTAAATTAAGAAGTCTATTTTTAAATTTAAAGTTGGCTTAGTAATTTAAAAATTAGATATTTCAATCAAATTTGCTTCAGCAGGAAGTGTTTATATGAGTTGATATTAGCAGCTGAGCATGAAATTTTTAATATAAATATGTATATTTGAAATTTTTAGATCAGAGAATTATGGAGATAGAATTGCTTAATTCAGAGTTAGAGAAAGATGTAATTTTACTTCCACAGTTTTCTATAAACCTAAAAAAACTTGATATAATTTATTTATTTTAAACTAGCTTCTTATGTTTTATGTTATATCCTTTATGTGTTATTTTTTTTAATTTTATGATTTTTATTATAATGTATAATATGTAAACAGTATGTTTAAGTTATTTAAATTTGTTCTTTAGATGCAACAGACAGCAGAACATTGTAGAAGGAATAATATTAAGTATGCTGAATTGGTAGAGGAAGAAAGATTAAACAATCAAAAATGCTTAGATCTGCAGATGTTAATCAAGAAAGAGTTAGGACAGTTAAATTTGCAAGTTTCAAATCAAACTAACAATTTGAGGATGTTGGTTCTTGGCAACCAAAAGTTAGATAAAGAAATCGATGATTTAAAAGCAAAAATTTCACAAAGGTTTATCTTGTTATTGATTTTTGAATAAAATAAAAGCATCAAATTAAATAAAAAAGTAAGTAATCTTTTTTATGTGAAATAGTGAAAAGAAGAAAATATCTGACATTAAGGCAGCAAAGCGTGCTCTAACTGATAGAGAAAAAGTACTTGCTGATTTACAGGTTGTTTTTTTTTAATCTACTGAAAGGATCACCTTAAAATAAATTTCTTTAGTAAGATACAAAAGTTGTGGTTTAAAAAATATAACTATGTAGAAAAAAACCATAATTTTAAATTTCTATTAACACTCTCCCTGTCTTTTTTTTCTAAAGAGAAATTAATTTAAGAACAAATAGATTTTCAAATTTAGTTTCTCAGAGTATCTTGATGTATAAAAGATGTTAAGAGTAATTCCAATTATGATAAATTCATAAGTCATTATAGAAATTAACTCATCAAATAATATGGAGTGAAAAAGCCTTGAGGTTAAAATATATTTGGTACACTTTATTTATTTTATGAGTTAAGTAAAAAGCACAACAAATTGTTTAGGCTCCATATGAAGTGTAGTCTTATGTAAAAGGTCAAAAGGAGAGGGTTGGAACCAAAGGCAAATTCCAAAAATGCTACACAAACTAGTGATGCTAAATCAGTACCTCACAAACTTCTGAAGAAGAACTTTTAACACAAGAAAAAATAATCCAAATAGAAAGTTAAATGATTTTATTGAGTAAATGTAAACAGTATATGGTTCAATGTGACTCTGTATGATAAAAAGTCTAAAAGTTTTATTGAGGGGCCAAAACCATTTCTTTCAATTCAATCTTCCAATTTATTCAACTGATTTGTAAGGTATAAATTTTCCTATTGTTCAAAGAAACAATTTTTTTTTCCAACCTGAGAATTTTATTGCAGCCCTAATTTATTCCGAGGAACAAGTTGGTAGAATTTTGGAAACAAGAAACACTCCTATTAAAGAGCCTTAAAATGGATTAAAGGATGGTATAGGGGTAAATGTAGTTCCAGGTATTGACTTAAAGTATAAAAACTAGTCAAAACTGATCAATTTGAATGATATTGACTGTTTTGAGACTCCTTGTGAAAACTATCAAATGAAGAATGTTTGAGAATGAATACAGTTAAAATAATTTACAGTGAAATAAAGATAGAATTGCAAAGTTCTACATCTTTCATTTTAATCTAAAAAGCTCTTCTTCAGATAATCAAAGAAGAGACAGACAAACTTCGAGTTATTCATAACAAGTTGTTATTAGCATATGACCAACAACGTGTTCAGGCAACAGAAATTGAAGAAAGTCTACTATGTCATTGTAATGATCTAAAGTCACAGAACGATGAAGAAAGTCGCAATTGTGTTATTTTACAGGTCAAGTTTCTTTTTATTCAAATTAATTAACTTATTTTTAAACTAAGTTGTAAAAAAGATATATATGTCCCTTAAAACCAAATAATATTCAATAAATTTAGATCACTATTACATTTATTTATAATTATCATTTATTTTCAAACCAGAAGCCTGTTTTTTTTATGATGATAATTTTTGATTGAGGGTAATTAAGCTACTTTTCTCTTGGGATTATTTAATTAAATAAATTTAAAGAAAAACTTTTATTAGGCAAAAATCAGTTCAGATGCTGCAGAATATTTGTCTCAGAAAAAGATCTGTGAAAATAAACGCAAGAAAGTAAGAAAAATTAGTATTGTGGATTAACATTGGTTGTAATTCTTAATTATGTTAATTTATGTACATTTCTAAAAAATCTATGTTCAGAAAAAAAGAGGATTGTATGTGATTGTGTAGTAATACTTATTTGGAGTAATTCTTTTATTTTAAAATTCTCTTATAGTGTTCATAAGTAATAAAAGATATACTGAGAAATCATGTTATGAAATTATTTAGCTTGCTGAAGCCAAAGAACAAATTAATGCTGCTTTGACAACAGTCAATCACCAAGTTCGTTTTGATTATGTTCACTTTACAACAAATAAAAAAGATTTATAACAAAAAAAAAAAGATAAATCAAGTTTTTGATTAACAGATATTAGAAGCTTTTTGCAGTTATCATTAAATACATGACGTTCATTTTTCAGGTTGATATGCTCAAGGATAAAGTTGATTTAAGATTTAAGGTACATCTTGATGATAAATTTAAAAAATCTTTATCTGCTGCTGCAATTAGCTAAAAATATAGATTTTTATTTAGACAATTCAAGGCTTCGAAAAACTGTTTGGTAAGGTTCTCGACAAGAATAACCAAGTTCAAATGTCATTAGAGGAAGAAATATCTTTACTAAAGCCTAAAGAAGAAACGCTCAAGGTTTTTTTTTTTTTAATATTTTCTAAATATATGCATTAACATATTGTTATCTTCCCCTACTAAAGTTATCAAATAATCAAATCAAAGCAATTCAAATTATGTTTATGTTTAAACTTATGTTTATTTTTTTTTTTTTTGCTTTTAAAATTCTTATAGAAGGAATTGTCTCAAATAATTGAAAAGCAGTCATTGCAAGAGGAAACGACACTAGAGTTAGAAAAAAAGATGGCTCAAATTAAATCGTCAAGAGTTACTGTGGAGAAGAACATTTCATCAAATGATGCTGTGATTGATAAACTTAAGTAAAATTTATTTTACTTTGTGTAATACTTATACTTTATGTTTTTCCTTAATTTTTATTTTCATTCATCTTTCAAAACAATGATTCTTTTTTCCGTTTACAGAAATAAGCATTTAAGCCTTGTATTTGTTTAGTGAGGAAGATGAAGAGCTGCAAATAGAGATAGATTTAAATTCTAGTATCGAGGCTGCTCTTACGTCTGCTTTGAAAGAAATTATTGGTATTATGTTTTATATTTTTTGTTATTCTGGATTTTCTTTTACACTTTATGTGTATTTTGTGTATATCTTTATGTGTATATCGAGTATTTTGCTTTAAATTATTTTATTTCGATCCTTTCCTAAAAATGTAACTTTATTAAAGTAACTTTTTACATCAACAGATCGTTCTGAAGCTCAAGCTGAGATCCATAAAAGAAGGATGTTGTCTAGAAATCAAGTATTGAAGAGAACACGAGTAAATAATAACTTTTTTCTGTTAGTTATTTGTAGCTCAGTTTCTTCATATTACCTTCTTGATGCGTCAAAGTGCCAAAAAATTAACGTTTAGGTTTTTTTAATCTTCAATACCTTTTTTCCTCTTCCTTTTTAGATTCAAATACAAAATGGTCGTGTAACAAATACAAAACTTGCCCACATGTATATTTTATTACAAAGCAAATATATTTTCGTCAAAACTCGTTTCATTAACTTATACGAAAAGTTCATCCTTGCACAAGATAGTTTACAAGACAAGCAAAACGTAAAATCTTTAAATACGTCAATTTATGCCAATTTTAAAATCAGCAAATTCCCCACCACCACACCACCATCACCCCTCCAAAAAATTCACTTTTTTCTGCGTTTTTCTTTTAGCTTTGCAAAACATTTACTCGATTGCACGATGCTTTAGAATGCTTTTTTAAGAATTGTGAGGATCAAACTAAAGTGGATTTAGGAAAGTTCGCGCAGATCTCCAAAAAAAACTCAACACAATTGAATCGTATTCATAGCGATTTAGAAATAGCTGTCAATCGTATGTCAGAGTTTCTTGAAAAGAAAAGCATAGACAGTTTGTACTAGTTTATCCTTTAGTTTACTTCTGACGAAAGTTTTTTTTTTTTTTTTGTTTTGTTTTGTTTTTGTTTAAATATTATATTTAAATTAAAACTTATTGCAAAAAGCGTTCGTTTGTGTTTTGTTTATATAAACCAAAAATAAAAGTTCGAGCATTTTTCAGAACGCAGGAAGGAAAGGTAAAATAAAATCTATTGAAGTGGGAGAGCTCATTATTTCTTTTGTTTGTCATTGAATTGTCTTATTTAACATGCTTGTCCCACTTCTTGCCTGAATGTCCACTTCTCCCTTTTGTAACTTTTTTAGTGAGTGTTGACAGCTATGCAAAATCTTAATCTATACAATGTTTGAATGATTGGAAGACTTTGGAATTCTTCTAGACGAAATTGAAGAGTAGCAAGTGTTGTTTTTGTTGAGATGCAGATTCCATCTCGTGTCTCTAGCCATACTCCACTTTTTAATTTACCTTTGATTTAATATTACTTTTTTTTAAAATGAGAAATGTGTGTGTCTGTGTGTGTGTGTATTAGCTGCTGTGTCACAAAACAAGACAAAACAGTTACAAGCACGTAAGTAACTTAAGCAACAGGGGAAGGTGGGGTACAGTGAATTAAGGGGCACAGTGAATAAGAGGCATTTTCTCAAAGATTAGGATTTTGTTCATCATGATAATGTCATCATTTTATATGCTCATATATCAGGCATATTTATATTTGTTATCCCATAAATTTTGACTACCGGTTTATAGAAGGTAATTTTTTTTTTTAGCTAGCTAAAGTAAGTTTTTTTACGTTTTTTTTATTTGTTATGGAGATCACGGTTGAAATTATGTAAAAAGTTGAAGTTTTTTATTCGGATTATTGATATTTTTTTGCTTCCTTTTAGCACTTTAGCTTTTCTTTTACAAACACTTGTACCCCAAGAAAATTTGACTTGAATTTAATTTGTTATGAGTGGGGCACAGTGAATCGGGGTACAGTGAATCGGTTGATTCACTGCGCCACATTAATGATCTTAAAGATTAAATTCATGTATTTTTAACAAATCAACTACATGCAAATAAATTTATTAGTTTCAAGTTTAGAGATTGTGTTATTATTAATTTTTTATTTTTTGAACAACTTTTAAATATATGAATATAATAAATAAAAATATATTTAAAGTAACTTTTTAATTTCATGAAGTAAAAAAATTTTGTATTAAGTATTATTTCATTATGGTTTTATAATATTTGATGTGTATATTGTTTTGAAAAAATAGTTTAACAAAATACTTCCCACATAATTTCATTTATAACAATAATGGTTGTTTATGTTTTATTTGGTTTAGTCAATATGGTCAGAAATCGAAAACAGATTGACAAAAAAATTTGTAACAAGTACTGTAAACATGTATGATGATGCACTCTGTTATTATGTTTACTTTTATAAAAATGTTGTTATTTAGATGTTTGAATAATTTTTTTTGTCAATGAAATCCTTCTTTATTTTCTCAATTTTCAATGCCTATTTTTTCGATTTTATAATAATCTAGTTACCAAAATTATGTCAAAAACATAGGGTCTCTCCTCCCTCAGTCTCAAAATTATTTGGCTTTTTACCTATTCACTACAATTTTTCACATTGTCATTACTGATTCACTGTGCCCAAGGTAGCGATTCAAGGTACCCCAGTACTGGGGTGCAGTGAATAACTTAATATAACTTACTTTAAACCTCTCTGTGAAGCGAATAATATTAATTATTTGAGTTTCAGTGATTTCTTATCATAAAGGACATGTATCTCCATCCTTTCAATTGTAAAAAGATAAAATACAGATTTTAACTTTTACTCAATTTAAAAAATAAAGAAAACCGATCCACTGTGCCCCAACTTCCCTTATTTAAGATTTAAGTTTGAAATTTTATACACATAAGGTAAACTGTTGGTCGAGAAACCCACAGTAAAGTTTTTCAAAAATACGAAGCCAAAGTAAAATGGCAGATTTAGTCATGTAGGTATTTTACTACCAGTCCTTTCTACAATTTCAATGAAAGGTTTTAAATGGTTTTTAAACTATTATATGAAAATGAAAAGATGAAAATAGCTCTTAAGATATTCATATTTTAGTTTTAGAAATATTTTTAAAAAGTAAAACTGGAAAAAAAGACTTTTAAGTTAAAAGTTACTAATTAAAAAGATCTCTCGTTAAAAAATCAATATTGGCCAAGAAAATAAGATTTGCCAACCTCAATCTCTTGCTCTTTGTCTTTGTCGGTTCATTATAAGAGTTTTCTTTACAGAGGTTACAGTTCTGAACATGTACTATCTTTTTTAGTGTAGATGTTACTTTGAAACTTTCTCTCTTTTCTTTTTTCTTGCTGTTTTTCTTTTTGTTTACCATATTTATTATGAAGTAACAAAAAGAATTATCATGATAACTTGCAATTATCAAGATAAAATTTGAAATTTAAAATCAATTTTCAAACTATTAGATTTATTTTTGTTGAGGATAACTTTATTAAAATACAATTTACTTTTTCTAATATTAACATTAACATTTTCGTTTCGATTTTTTCTGGTACAAGTCTTATGTTTCTTAATTTGTTTATATGCCAATGACACAAACAAATACCAAAAGTCCTAATCAAGAGTTTCTAAAAAATACTGATGCTTATATTGATAGCAATAATGATAACTGATTTTATTAAATTTACTGTCGCATTTCTCTATTTTTAAAGTAGAGAAGTAAATTTTTGTAATGCAAAACTTCAATCGAAATTACCTATTAAAATTATTCTCGTGCGGAAGTCCAAATAAATATTTAATAGAAATATTTGGAAAAAGAGCTTCTGTGACCATTAGTACCATCTTATATCTTTGTTGGGAAAAATACTGGAGGTACTACCCTCAATACTGCGGTTACCACTGTTTTACTTCGGTAATAATTAGTGTCACGAGGCAAATCATTTCTTGACCGACAAAAATTTTAACCAACGATTTTAAATCAGGAGCGGATTTTTAATGTACATCCGTATAAGAATTAATCGTAAAAAAATTGGTTCTCTATGGGAATTGATAATAAAACTCATTCATGTGTCATGATTTTGACATTAATGGCGGAGTATGGAATTCCAGGTACATAAAGAGCTTCTCTCTATTCAAACTTTTTTCTTTGATTTTCACATTTTACTCACACCCCAACACATGAATTTTATTATTTTAAAGAATAAATCAGGAAGTTAAACATTAAGTTTAAATAGAGACTTTTTTAATATCAACTTTAGTTTTAGGGAGAAAAATTAAAATTGAATTAGAATTTCTCTCCTTACTATAAGTTTTGATTTTTATTTAAAAAAAAAAAAAAAGAAAAAGAAAAAAGCGTTTTATTTCACTTGTCAATTTGTAAATTGTTATACATTTTGAATAAAATGTTTGCTGAAACCTTTTTCCAATCAACTCTCTTTAAATCCTACGTTGAAAAAAAGAAACGTTATTACCCTAGTTTATCTCAAGGCGTAGTTTTAGGCCTTTCTAGCTCTGCATGCACCAAGACTTAAGCTACAACTGTTAAAGAATCAAAGAAATATAAGGAGGAAAAGTATTTCTGCAGTTATTCTTCAGATTGTTTTACATCTTCAGTTGTATCTAAGTAAAGAACTTATTTATTTGCATTATTGGATAAAAAATAGTCTAACTTACTGTTAAACAGAAGTCAATACTGTTCAGAAGAAAGTATTAGAAACCTGTAACCAAAACAATCTGTATCATATGAGAGTAAACTGCTATTGGGCTGTTTTGTTGTAGAGAATAAAAAAAAAATTTTTTAACTTAAAGATGTGATGCTATCAAATCATTTAAAGTACTCAAAGATATTTCTAAGTAGGGGCCTTGCTAATTTAAGTTTTTGACTTAAATTTTAAAAAACATAAAGAACATAAATACTGAAATTAGACTGAACAAAAAATTTATATAATATTCTGAGTTAATTGATTCACTTTACTATAAGATATCCAGTAAACAAAAATACTTTTAAATCCTCCTCCTCCCCCCCCCCCCCCCAAAAAAAAAATCTCATAATCTTTTTTATCTATCATTCTCTCTGGAGAAGTCTGAATATGCAAAATCAGTCCACCATAAAAATATCTGTTTCAATTTAAGATCATACTCATAGATCCAACTCTCATGCATACTTGGTTTTATTCTTAACCAAATAAACCAGATAATACTGATTAAGTTTCTTTTGTTTCATTTTTTGTTGAATAGTCAATGTATGCAGCACTACTTTTCCAAACAACATTTTCATATGTAATTCTCCACGTAAAATATGATGAGCTTGTTCATCACATTTTATGTGGATAATTACATATCTATGGTATTAACAATTTCAAGAATGTATGTCAATAAGGACATTAAAAATTTAATTTTGAAATAAGCATATGTCATAAGATAAAATTTCTTCAAAGTTTTATAATTTGATCAATAAAAGTAAGTATAAACTGATCTCTGTATCTAGATTCAAATAAAATGTAAGATCATATTTTTAATATCTTGATTTTCTGTCCTCTCTACAAATAAAATAAAGATTTTTAAAAAACTTTTTTCTTTAGTTACAACTTTTTGTTGTTATTGGAGATAGTTCTTCTTGATGACAATCCATTCCCTCATGAGACCTTCAATAACCTTTGTATTACCTATCCGTTTTCTCAAGATCTTTGATGTTTTCATGTATCCATCCATTTTTTCATGAAAATTTGTCAACTGCTTTAGTTATTTTACTGGGAATGGGAGTAAACATGTCAGTTTAGTATATCTATAGGAACAGCCAAGATACTCTTCATTTCCTAAATGGTCATAGGCTTCAGGCCAGCTAATGAATTTTAACAAACTCTCAGCAATCAGGTTGATATTAGGTGTCTTTCTTACTCTTACAGAGTAGTCACCAACTTGCGTCTTTCATTTAAATAGTTGCCATACCTCTTCCTACTTTTCCTGCCAGCTCACAAAAATCTTTCTGTGAGGAGATAATATGCTTTTCAAGATTGATCATTGTGTATTTAAATAGGGCATTGTTATAACTTCACATTTCAAATAAATTTCCAAAAAGATGTTTGATTTGTTAATGTAATTAGACTTTTAAAGTTACAGACCATATTTATGACTGTGCTGCTAATTTCAATCAAGCTTTACTTATGCTTTACTCATGCTGCTAATTTTTTTTTTAGAATGAAGATTATAATGTACTGATTGAAGAACTCAGAAAAAGATTTCTTTCACGAGGTTTATGTTAAAAATTTTTTCAAATTTTTTCATAAATATTTCTGTTACAGTTTTGGGGATGCAACAAGAAGACAAGCAACAAGGAGACAAGCCTATTGTATTGTTTTTTATTGTATTGGTCTTTTTTTTTTACAAAACAAGAAAAAGAAAAAAAAGTCCTCAAAACTTTCACAAGGAATGATAAACCATACAGATTCTTTGATAGTTATTTTTGCCATGGATAAATTTTGTCATGTTTAGAATGCTGCTCATAAAATTACTGTATTAACTGATGTTTTTACATACCATGTTAATCATTGAGATAAGCTCTTAACATAATGAGTCCCATCAATTTTCATAACAGTATATATGCAGATAAAATAGTTTTGTAAATGTGTATTTTACATCCCAGTGAATTAATATCTCTTACTTTAATAGGTCCAGAATTAGAAGAGTTTGATAAAAGAGATATTGAGCGTGTCCATCAAGATGATGCTTATGTTGAGTTGTTTTTTAAGCATAAGCATGGAGATATGGAAAAAGCCCTTGAAATGATGGTGAAAAGAGTTTTAATTAAATAGATCTATGTTTATATTGTAATGTTAAACTTTTTCATTTATTTATTTATTTTTTGACTTGGGAGGGTTTTTAAAAATAACAAAATCACAAATCTGAAATTTAAGAAATAAGAACACACTTTTTTAGGTTGATTGCTTCAAGTGGCGATCACAGTTTGGTATTAATGGTAAATATGACTTTTTTGTTGTGTATAAATTATAAGTATAATATTAATATTATATTACAATTTACTTCAATTTACAACATAAGTTTTTAAAGCATATAAATATGTTTGTTAAAGTTTTAGATTAAACTAGCAATAATGTGCAGTTAGATTTGGTCTTACTAGCTTCTAGCTTGTAGGTAGCTTCTAGTTTGTAGGTAGCTTCTAGTTTGTAGGTAGCTTCTAGTTTGTAGGTAGCTTCTAGTTTGTTGTTAGGATTAATGGAAGAGTGCTCTCATTTTCTCAGACCTCATTGGAAACATGTTGAGAGCTGTATCTTAAATGTTTAGATACAAAATCAATTTTTAAAGGATAATCTCCTCCAATTGTTCATCAGTTTTTTGTTATATGTGCTGTTCCTCAGTAATATTAATACTTCTATCTACACACTGTTAGGTAAAATACCAGTAGATAAATATACTTCCTTGATTGATGAGATAGAAAAGAATATTGGTTTTACTTCCAACAATTGCATCCAATTGTCTTTAGAAACCTAGCAAAAAAGGTCTATGGAAAATGCACACCCTCTCATATAAATCCACCTGAGAACTGGGTCTAGATAGGAAATTATTATTATTTGCACTTCCAAAGAAAGTAATTCTAAGAAATTTTTTTTGTTTTAAATTGTTGATTGTAAAACTTATTATAATGATTATATTTCAGTTAGTTTCTAAATTATTGTGTAGATATAATAGAGAGAAATATTGACAGACATCTTTTTGAAGTTGGGTTTTTATACCCTCGAAGTAAAGACAAACATGGAAACCCCTTACGTAAAATATTTTTGTTTATATTTCTTAACTGTAATTTCTAGATGAAAATATATTTCTTTTCAAAAAGTTTCTGAAAACTATTTTAATGATGTTTTCTCTAAAATATTGTTCTTCTAGATTTCTAACAAATCTTATAATTGAATTTAGAAATGTTGATTTCTTTTTAGTCTTTTTTCATATGAAGAAATACAAAAAGGAGTTGTTTGATATGAAAGAAGTTAAAAAGTTGTTTGCATTTGCTCTTGAGAAGCTTGTGAGATCATATTTTAATTGTGTTTTTTTTTTATTTTGAAGCAATTTCCAGATTTCCTGGACATTTGTATTTTTTGAAACCTTTTTTTGTATTAAAACACCATGTTGAGTTATAAGAAACAAATGTTAATTGAGAGGAGAAAAAAATTTTGTTAAAATTTGTTTTTCCCCTCTCAAATAACTTGCAATGAATCAAAAATGCATTTACTTTAAAGATTTTACTCGCTTAAAGTATTTTTCTGCATACTGACAAAGCTTGGCAGTGAATGCTTTTTAAATGATTTTTAATTTAAAAATCACACCATTCTTTCTAATATTTGGACAAATTAACTATATTAAAGAACTGCTATTATTTTAAAGGGGTCATTATTGATCAGTAGTTTTTTTAAAGGCATATTTCATTAAAGAGGAAAGTGTACTTCATTTGAATCAAAGTACTAAAAATTAATTCAAACTACTTGAATTTATCAACATTAAAATTTATATTATTTTTGTTATTTTTATCATAATTAACAACCTTTCTGTTACTTTGTTAGAGTTTACAATTTCCTGGAAAACAAATCACAATGGTATTTGACATGCAGGATTCTGGTATATCTAATATGGTAAACTTATTCAATTATTAACATAACTGGTCTTAACTAAGTCCTTACGGTTTTGGACTTTTTTGTTTGCTTTTTATAAAAGAAAAAACATTAATTGTAGAAAGCCTTATTTTAGTAGTATAAGCTGTATGTTTATGCTATTTATGTAAGGCATTTAACGTATAAGATATTCAGTTGTGACAGTAACAATCAATGTAAAATAAAGAAATTAAACTTTTAATTTTTTTAGGATATGGATCTTATCAAGTTTGTTATAACTTGTTTTCAGTCATACTTCCCCAACATGTTGGGTAAATATCTCTATTTAATATTCATCATCATGAAAACCACCACCATCTTTATCTTCTTGCATAAATTACAAGTAGGGTTTAGGTTTTTTATATTTTGGGTCTTACAATAAGTACACTTAGCACTTATGCAACCATGCTTAACTTCTAAATAATTTCACTTAAATTTTTTTTATGTGCATGGTTGTAATTTTTTAAGGATAACCATTGATAACAGTGGTAATTTATTTTTACACTGAAGTTTACATCTTTATAATTATTTTTAATAAGTCTTTAAAACTCGTTACTTTAGAATATTTGATTGTATATGAAACTCCTTGGATACTTACAGGTAAATAATTCGTGTAAAACCTAAAAGCAAATGTGCATTTTTATGAAGACACAAATGGAGAGTTATTTTTTTTGTTAGACAATTTCTATAGAAGTTATTAGCTTTTTTTTTTTTTTTTTATTTCTAAAATAAGTTTTTTATAATTTATGTAACTGCAACTGATTAAAATTTTTGTTTAGCTGCTTGGAAAATAGTGAAGGGTTGGATGAGTAGTGAAGGAATTTCAAAAATAAAGTAATATTTAATGTTTATTTAAAAAGTTTAAAAATATTTCATAATATTTTTGTTGTTATTTTAGTTTAGCTTACTTTTTATATTTCTTTTTCTTTTTTTTTTTTTTCTTTTTTTTTTGAAATCATTTTTTACAGTAGTACTTCTAGACTACTTGCAAAATTTTCTTATCTTTACCTAATTTACTTTACCTTTTTTTTATACAATGAATTTTTTTAAAACCTATCCTTATGAGTCATTTACCACCATATTGTCTTTATATCCCAAATTGTTTTGTGATAAGTTGAAATATTGCATATCATTTTCACACTCAATAAACCAAAAAATGCAATTGGTGGAGCAGAATGTGACTTAATAAGTAAATTTAGAGTTTCAAATATTTTGAGGATTTAAAGGTTGAACAAATTATTTTAGCTCTTACTATTTTTAACACCAGTTAAATTAGTGTTGAGAAAGTAAGCACGCTATTTGTTGGTAATCTATACTTTAGAATGGTGGGGAAAAATGACATAATAAACTACATAGCACCTGATAAATTACTTTCATGCATGGGTGGCATGGTAAGGTTTATTAACATTTTTACAATTTGATTAAAGTAAATATGTATAAAAGTTGACCAATTCATTTAAATACCTTCATTATGTGGAATAAATATTTTAAAGATTTTATAATAGAGTCATCCAATACATAATTTTGATTAGATAAAAAAAAAAAAATGTTGGGTTTTTCTGTTAGAGATTATTTGTAAAACTGTTTTTATTTCTTACCTAAAATTCCACCCTTTCCAAGCTAACCCAGTAAATAACTATATGGAGTTTTAGAAAGGTTTCCTAGATATGTTAAATATTTACATTGTGCTCATGCATTAAACATTAGGATGACTTTGTTTACAAATATCCTCCACAGATGTTTTCAGTTCCAAATAATGCAAGGTATCTTTTAATACGGAAATATCTTTTGTAAATTTGTTCTTTTTTATGACAACTTGAATTACGAAAGTTTAGAAGATAAATCAAGTTTAAATTTATTTTAAAACTATGTCTTTTAACATTTTTTAAAATAATTTTCTAGTAGCCAAAACATGAAGATGCTTTCTACCAATGAGGTCTTTAGCAGCATCACAATGAGTTTAGACAGCACAAGTAAAAAAAATGTCGTATCTTCATCTAATGAACATTCCCTTAGTGTTGGTAACCAACTGGTATATTCATTTTTAACATGTTTTTATAACATTTGTAAATAATTGTGATGATTACTTAGGCTATTTATAACCTTCAATTTTTTGAAGCACTTATGTGTCTAGGTGCAAACTACAAACAATTCAGATCAAATTTCAAAACACTCCTCACATAGGGTAGGTATCTTAAAAAAAATATTATACAAGATTGAACATTTTATGATATTTATAGATCCTCTTTTAAAAAATCATTGAGAACTATTTTACACATCACTGATTGTAGTAATCTAAATTTATTTTTCAGCAGTGTGAGAGATCTGCACAATACTAGATATTGGATAAAAGTAACTATTCTATCTGTTTAGAGAAATGTTCGCAATCATAAAAAAAGCAAGTTGGAAGACACTGGATCTCTCATAACAATAAGGTATATAAATTTTAAAATCATGGAAATATCAGTTACATAAAGTACCTTTGATACCATTTTACATCATTTTTATCTTATCATTAGCCCAGCAAATGAGTTGGTGTTTTACAGCAATAAATCTGCTGAAATATCACAAACAATTACGATAACTAACACTGTTTCCAGCCTAGTTGGATTTAAGGTTACTTTACTTTCTGTTTCTAGTTTGTTTTTTTTCTAGTCTCTGTTTTTAGTTGGTATTTACAAAACTGTTCAATGTGTTTAATTTAATTTTTACCTTATATAGATCAAAACAACTACACCTGAAAACTTTCGAGTTCGTCCAAGCTCTGGACCCATTTCTCCTTTTGCAACTGTAGAAATACAAATATACCTTCAGCAGGGTAAAATGAATTAGACCAAATAATAAAATTTAATAATCCTACTATACTATTTTCTAGTTTAAAAATTATTAGAGCTACCTAAGAGATTTTTTTATAATCAAAATTTTTTAGGACATGATGTTAAGAGTGTCATGAAAGATAAGTTTCTTATTCTTTCTGCTATTGTACCGGATAATGAAAAAGACATTAATACAATGTGGAAAAATATTCCTCGAACTAGCATCATGGAACAAAGGTGATTTTTATTAAAAAATATGAAAATTTTAGTAATTAATATTTTTTTTAAAAGCAGTTTTGATATAGTTATGTCCTGTATTGTGTTATAATTTAGACTTCGATGTCGCTTCGATTACGCGTTACCATCTGAAAGCGACCATGACTCATCTCTCAGTCGTAAATCTGACAAATCCAGTGACCCAGTAGAATATACGTCAAAGCAGCTTAAAGAATTTGGCACAAAGGTTGCTTTAACTAATAAATAGAGAACCTTTTTTTATTTACTTTTAATGACTCATTTCTAAATGAATTATTAATCTTTTATCCTCTCAGGTTGACCGTTTACAGAAACACGTAGCTCAACTGGAACATGATATTTTACTAACATTTCGTCTTCTAATTATCTTTGTTGCGTTTTTTATTATGGTTTTTATTATTGGTGCCATAATTTTCACAAAAGGGAATTTTTTTACAAAATAAAACTTCTTATGGAATATTTTATTTTTATTTGTTTTTTTTTTGTTTTCACTTTTTTTACAGTTCTAAATTTTTTAATATTAAATCTTTTTCTATGAAAATTGTTTAAATTTCTTAAATATTTTTGGTGGGAAATTTAAAAAATATTTATATTTTATTCACAGGGTTGCTTAAATTAACTAGTTTTGTATTCATACTTAATATATATATATATATATATATGTATTGTATATTAAAAAAGTTTAACGAGAACTTGTGAAATTCGCGAGTTTTATCGATACTTGGTGTAGTAATAAATTCGCGAGTTTTATCGATACTTGGTGTAGTCATAAATTCGCGAGTTTTATCGATACTTGGTGTAGTCATAAATTCGCGAGTTTTATCGATACTTGGTGTAGTCATAAATTATGATTGTTAAACGAACTGAAAATAATTTTTTGAAATTGCAATCTAAAAAGCATAGTAAACTTATTGCAGTGATACAAGTCCCTCTTCCTTCTCCATATTTTCTGATAGAGGCTCTTAGGGGTTTATCTACCACTGGACAGTAGTAGGATAATGATCAACTCTAAATTGAGTGAAACTTCTGGATAAATGAGAGTTAAGTAGGGTAATAGAAGTTGTTTAGAAAATTTAAAGTTGTTAACATAAGATGCACGTAAAACTTTCATAAGTGATGTTATTAATATCCTCTTTGTTCACAAGCCACTAAAAAATGATTTGTTACTTTAAGTATCAAAATTTAGCAACAGTGTTGAACGATTTTTGTTCACTTATACAGTTAGTTTATCTGCTGGGCCAATTTTAAAGGTCTAATTTCTCTAGATTTTTCTATTTTGCTTTCCGATGAATGTAAATACTGCTATATCTGTACAAAATGCATTCCTTATACGTAAGTTTAATCAACGTAGGGTCACCATACGTCTCTGCTAGAGATTTTGATCGCTATTTAAATATTAAGAAAAAAGAAAGAGAACTCAAAACCTTGGCTTGTAGAGAGTTCATTCAATATCAAAAATTATATATCCATTAATATTAAAATAAATATAGTTACATTAGAATTTTTTTTGTGTACATTGCGTTTGTTTTTAAGGAAACTCATTTCTTGTTTTATTAACTTAATTAAATTCGTTTTACTTGTAGGTTGAAAACGAATGATAGGTAACTGAATATCAAAAATAACGTTTCATAATTTCATAGCTTCTTCATCGGTAAAGTTATACTTGTAGTATTATTTTGTAGTTGAAGTAATAAAAAAAATGTTACATTCACATCGTTATTGTTAAGATTGTTTAATCATATTTTTTGTTGTAAATCTAAAGGTAGGACTACTACATCAAATTTGGGGAAAAAAATGAATCTAAGGTTGGAATCCTCCATCAAATTTGTAAAAAAATTAGAAAGTGTTTAATTTGTTTTTAAAAAAATATTTCTTTAAAGCTTTTAGATTTTACTTATAATGTTGTAAAATTAAAAAAAAAAAAAAAAAAAAAGAGAATGGCCCTAACTTTCTCATCAACAAATTTTATTTTACGCAAAAAAATGCCCTTTTTTGAATCTGATCTGCAAAGACAAATGTTATATCCCAGAATCATTCCGAATTGGTGCATGTGACAACTACATAAGAGCAAATACAAAAATAAGTTACTCTGACTGTTTTAGTAATAACTTCCTATCACAAAATTTTCTCAAACCTGTGTTTTTTAAAGGTTTACATGGAAAAACACAAAACGTAAACGAAAACGTAAAAACCTGTTGATTTGGGATCGTTGTTCTTAAACAAAATTTGCTCAAAAAAAAAATAAAGCCAGATACCAGTTAGTTCTGCGATTATAAACTTAACTCTGAAGTAGTTGGCCTGCATGATATTTATGTTGCTGTTGGATTTGCTATTGAAAAGTATTTTCATTTGTGTACAAGAAAAAAAAACGTTTTCATGTTACTTTCTTTAACAAACTTAAAGAAAGTAATCTAAAACACGAAAGAAAGAAATTAAAAAAAAAAATAAAGTTCTCTGTATTATGTGATTGGGGTTTTCCAGGGGAGAGAGTTCCCATTTTAAGCATGAGGACGATCATGAAATTTTCAGCGGGGTTTGAATGCATAAAGTGGATCTTGAATATTGTCGACTTTCTTGCAAAACCTTTCAAATTTTTTAGGTCATTAAAAACACTCTAAAACTTATAATTTCAGTGAACATAGTAATTCTTATTCTTGCGCAAAGGACGTATCTTGATATATTTTTCATAAAACTGCATTCAAAATCGATTTCTTACCAAAAAAAGGACTTACAAGGTTTTACAAGGGTATTTCTATGATCGAATACCAAGTTTTGTTGAAATCCATGTTGAAATTTATTAGTTTTTTTTAAATCTATATTAGTATAACTTCTTTTTAAAGTAGGAAAAGGGTTGAGAACCTTCTTTGCACTATCTTTTAGACAACTTACAAAAATGTTAATTAATAACTATAAACAAGAGATAACTAATAAAAGTTCCTTAAATTCATCTTATTCCTATATGTAATTCTGTAAGGAAACAACCTAAAAGAAACATTGTTTATATCCTCAAGTCATACCCAACGTCATTCATATCCTACGATTCCACAATTTTTAGTGGTCGTTTATTGTTCTACACCTATTGTTTTTCCTTTAAAACTTAGGTTTCTAGTCGCATGGAGCATCCTATCTGTACAACAAGAATTCGCGTGTTTGTTAAACCGATTGTACCTATGCTTTCCAAATTTTCATGGTGCCGTCTTCAGAATATGTCGATAAAAGATTCTGATGTGGATGGTGACATAAACCGACAACGTCTTTTTCGTGAACCTAATAAATAAAATTCATTTGTGTAACCAAAGTCAGTATCTCTGCATCAACAATAAAATGTAAAAGAACACTAGGGTGGGACTTTAAAAAACAATTTAAACAAATAGTGGCTACAAAAATGAAACGGAGTGAAAGCATTTTTTAGTAACTTTAAGTTAAAGTCCAAATCAAAACAATTTTATAAGGTCTGCTTTATTTTTTTACACGAATTCTATCCTGTTCAGAAAATATTATCATCTTTAGTATCTGCAAAATTTAAACATTTGTTTTAGTAACTCAACAAATTTACTTTGATTCCCTAAAATTCAAAGTCCGTTTTGAAAGAAAAAAATCTTAGATCAAAATGATTTAAAAAGGGGTACAAAAAACGGAGATGCATTTGAATTGGATCAAATCAACCACTCCGTCACCTTAACACTTTTCTAAAACCAACTTAATTTTTTTGAAATGCTCATTTCAAGGCACTTCCACTTCAGCTTATGGGAACACACCCTTTTCAAGTAAATTGGCTATTTCAAATTCATTCTTAATCTTTAGTATATACTAACATTGTAGATTGAGATAAATTCACATACTATGATTTTTGCATCATTAGACTTCACCTTGTTTGCATATTATGGTTTGATAAGCAGTAATTACTCTTTTTTTTTTCACTTGTTTTTTTGTTGTTTCTTTTTTTTTTTGCCATTTTAAAACATCTAAGATCATTTTTGCTAAAAAATACTTTGTTTAATACATACTTTTCTGCATTTCTTCACACAATTTCCTTCATACAACCCACCTCTTACTGAAATTGTTTCTTCAATTAAATAAATGGTTCATTTAAATAAATGGTTCAATCAAAAAAAATAGTTCATTTAAATAAACACACATTGGTCTGTTATTATTCTTTTTGACAACTAGAAGTCAACTATTTGTCAATTAAAAATCACTTAGAGTTTATCATGCTACTGATACTGTGATGCTTTTCTTTTTTAAACTGAAAAAACATTAAAAAAGATAAACAAAAATCTTACAGTCATTGTTCTTTCCAGTTTTCCAGAAGAAACACTGAAGCAATACAGAACAAAGTCTTCACCTACACAATATATCCATTCTCCATTAGGTGATACTTCACAGCAAACAAAATCACCACCTTCACGTTTACCAGATGTAAAAGTTCGCATAACCTCAATGATAAAAATAAAAATGTTAATAATAAACATAAACTGCAAAAAAAAACCAAAATTTACAAAAATAACCTAAAAATAATAAATCTGTCTGAGGTTACCAACATCATTAGACCAATATCTTTTACATTTTCATTATAAAATAGATTGGATAGTGAAAACCATAAAGATGTTTATAGAAGATAAACCTCAAAAGAATGAAATAAAAATAAACGTATACACCTACCTGCCCATGCATGTTCATTGAAAAGATTGTACTAGATTTGTTACATAAAATAAATTGATCCATTGCTCTTGGGAGAGAATGTACTGAGTTAATTCGAATACCTGCAGTTGAACCTCCGATTCCTCCTTGAAAGGTATGTACACACTCTCCAGATTTCACATTCCAAATCTAAGTAATGGTAAGAAAAACAAAAATAAAATGTCTCAGAGAATGAAACCTTCTTATTTACATAAATACTTATTTGCTGTGTATCTAACAAATAAGTTTCATAAAACATACCTTCACAGTACCATCACTACTGCAACTGATTACTTGATAGTTATCTTGTGTAAACATTGCATCATTAACAAAAGATGTATGACCTCGGAATTCCTTCAATGTTCGACCAGATTTAAGCCCATGTATTCTGAAAATAATATATAAAATTAACTACTAGAATTAAATATAGTTGCAATTGAAAAACTTAAAACTCACCGTATAGTATGATCATATGAAGCACTTAAAATCTGACCAGAATCTTTGGAAAACTGAACAGAGGTAACGCCTTTAGAATGAGCAGTTTCAAAACGACGCAAGCATTGACCAGTTTGTATCTTCCAAACCTCCATAAAAAAAGTTCATTTAACCTTCTGTAAAACCATTCTTTTTAAAAATAGGTATATTATAATATTATAGATACTATCTTTGCTAATACTATAGATACATAATTTAGGATGAAGTTTGTTTCAGGAAAATAAATTAATACCTTAATTTTCCCATCTTGGCTTCCTGATAGTAACATTTCACTATCTCTACTAAATGATAGGCAAAGTACAGAATCCTCCATTAACATAAAGTTGTCCTATAAAAATCAAAGCTAAATCTATTAAAAGAACACTTTAAATTTTTCAAATAAAATTTAAAAAATTTTGTTTAATTTCATATTACCATGGCTTCAAGGATTTAATACTTCTTTCCCAATATAAATTTAGTAAAAATAAGAAAATATTTAATGCTTACATCGGATTGATATTTTAGATCTTTTCTAACTTTCCCTGTCTGATAGTTCCAAACTTCGATGAAACCATCTGCACTTCCTGTGACAAGATATTGACCATCAGGTGAAAACACACATGATGTAGGATGAGATTTAACACCAAACTAAATAAATTATGAAGAATTTCTATTTAAGCAACCTTTAGACAAAAAATTTTAAATTTAAAATGCATAACCAATTTTATCATGGAAAAACTCTATATATTTTATTCAAGTATACAATAGACATTTGTTATTGGAAATACACTTAACTGCAAAGTTAGCGCATCACTTAACAAAATCCAACTAATTTTGAAAAATATTATATATTTCTAGGATTTATCAATTACAAAGATGATAATAATGTTTATTGTTACACCTTTTTGTAGGTTTTATTCTGTTTCCCTTATTTCATTTTGAAATTATAGCAGCTTTTCATAAGTAGCATGTTTTGCTGTAATTAAACCTTACTTCTAAAAGAAAATTATGTATTACTTTTAAATTGTTTTAACAGTAAAAAAGATAACTGTCATTTGAGCAACACATCTGTTCGCGAAGCAGCATTCTAGACAAAATTTAAGTTGTAATGAATGTGTTGTAATTATTACTTTGTCCAATGAAGGATTAACAAATCGCCAACTTGGTAGAAGTTTTGGAATGTCTCATACAACAGTCAGTAGGGTTCTACAAAGGTTTGTAGAGACCAATGATCACGCTAGACGACTTGACCAAAGCAGACCAGGAGCTACCAATGCCATGGAGGACCAATTTTTAATACTTTGAACACTGAGAGAACAGTTCACTACTGACAATGTCTCCAAATACAAGTTGCTGAGGTTCATGGAACTGCTTTTAGACAAGATACCATAAGAATACCTTGAGCAGCAGCTACTGGTCCTAGATTGTCTGTAGACCACCAAAGAAACAGACTAACTTTTGTAAGGAGGCATATGAAATGGGAAATAAATGATTGGGGAAAGATCTTATTTACAGATGAGTCAAGGTTTTGCCTTGTAAGTTCTGATCGCCGCCCAAGAGTGTCCAGAAGACCAAATGAAAGATATTTCGCTTGTAACATTCGAGAAACCACTTTATATGGAGGCAGCTCATTGATGGTATGGGGCAGAATATCTTTAATAGTTCACACAGAGCTTTTTATTGTTGATGGTGGACATCTGACTTCTCAATGATACATAGCAGACATTTTAGAACCTTTTGTGGTACCTTTTGCATCATACATTGGGGATGGATTCCTTTTTATGCAGGATAATGCTAGACCGCATATGGCTTATATTGTTACTAAATATTTAAATAATATTAATATTCAAGTTTTGGATTAGCCAGATTGCAGTCAAGATATGAACTCAATAGAGCATCTTTGGGACATAATAGGACCTCGTGTTAGAAGCCAACATCCAACACCTAACAGCCTAGACAAGCTGTGACAAAGTCTTATCCGCGTGTGGGAAGATATCCCTCAAGAAACGATTAGATCTCTAATAGAAAGTATGCCATGGCTCTGTTAGGCTGTAGTGACATCAAGAGGTGGTAGCACTAGTTATTGATAAGTCAAAAACATTTCAATTTAAGCTGTGTTAGTGTGCATAACAATAATAATTATTTTACTTTATTTTGTTAAACAAACCACATTTTTGGTTTTAGTTTTTTTTTCTTTAACCATCCTCAAATTCAATTTTATTATTAATATCAAAATAATTCTGTACATTTGTTGGATTTTTAATATGTTTATCAAAATATATGATAATATTGACAACAATTAAAAATGTATAAGTGGTGCATTAATTTTGAAATGTATAAGTGGTGCATTAATTTTGCAGTTAAGTGTATTATTTATTATCTATAGGAATATAAAATTTCATAAATAATGAACCTTGACTGTTTTGCTCAAATATGTTGGATATTTTTCTTCTTCAGTTCCTTTTACAGCTGCTTTTCCACGAAAAAGGTCTATTGATGTTCCAGGTGGAAGCAAACCTTGATATTGCTGCCATTTAAGAGCTTGACCGAGCAAAGCCATTAAACGTGATGGGGGAACAACATTAACTTCACCTGATAAAGCTAAAAGTTAAAAAGTGCTATCAGTACAGTACCATTAAGCTTGTAAATATCATGTAATTTGTATAAAACAGTATAAAAAAGAAAACCTTGTGCAATTGCATGCCTTCGTTTTTCTTTGCTGCTTCCATCTGGGTAGGCCTGAACATTTTTAAAATAATTAGTTTAAAAACATACATTCAAAAAAAAAAAAAAAATTAATTTCTAAAATTACAAGAAAACAAAAAATTTAAATCCTCTTACTTCACGAGGATCAAAATATGATCTGGCTAAAAGATTTTCAAGACGAAGATACCGATCAGCTTGTTGTTTCTTTAACATCAACATAGGATCAGTCTGACGTAATAGAGATCTAGCAGCACCAAGCTCACGCAATTCAATTAACTCAACAACTATCTAAAATGTAAAAATAAAAATTAGAATAGAACTGCTTTATTTGACGCAAAACAAACAAAATAGACAAATATTAACTTGTTCGTAAAGATCAATCAGTGTTTTGTCAGGTAGCTTGAGTGACTGAATAGCTTGCAATACTATATCCCAATGTCCATTATTAATATCTGACACAAATCCTTCCACACTATCAACTGTGTTCAGTGTCACACTAGACTCTTCCTAACAATAAAAATTAAAATTAAAATAATACTTTAAAAACAAAAATTTTGAATAAAAATCTATTTGACAAAATCTTTTCACCTAGAATAAGATATCATTTATATCAGCAGCAGGATAAAAAAGGCAAAGCCTGTTTTGATGGTTTGTCTGATTCTTGACGTTTTTGATTTAAGTTTTACAAGAATAACTTTTTTTTTTTTTTCAATTACAACAAATCTCAAAAATAGACATCTTTATCCTGCTATAAAGTATTATAAGTTTTAAGTTTTAGTGCTAAGGTGTGGTGATTAGGAATTATTATGTAGAACATGGTTGAACTTACACAGACAGCCACAGGTTAGTTTTCATCATTGCTAACTGACTTTTACGGGAAAATCACAAAACATACTACTTCTTTGATACTGCCTACAGATTCATTTGTACAACAAACTTACACTATCAATTATCACCTTTAAATACCAATTTATTGTAGTATTAAAAAAAATACTAAAATTCTCAGCTAATTCACTTTCTCTTTTTGACTTTTATATAAAAGAAAACATAAATGTGATAATACAACATAAAAAATTTGCTTGCTCACCCAAAAACAAACTACTAACACAAATACAATTAGATAACATTAAATAGATATTTTGCTAATTTTTAAACTCTCAAAACAAAATTACTTGTCTGTAAAAATGACGAGATACAAGTATTTTTTGGTGAATAATGACTTTTGAGGCTTCAACAACCCTTGGTTTTGGATTTTTAACAAATAATGAATAATTTTTTAAAAAATCTACTTGCGATTTATAGATAGAAAAAAGTGTGATTTTCTTGAACTTGAATTAATAAGCCTTAATAAAAAATCATTAAATCAACTTAATTTTTACTTTTAAAATAATATTACATTTGCAATGATAATTTATTTATTAGAAGATAAAAAAATCAAAAAAATAATTTTTAATTATAGGCACAATAAATTTAGTCTTTTTTTTATAGGCACATTTCTCTTGCTTTTTTATATAAGCTTGAATGCCAATTTTCATATGGTTTAAAATGATATTAGCTAATTTCACAAACCTATTGCAATCTTCTAGCTTTAAAATTTGTTAACTTATATTGACATAGGTTCACTGAAATTGTTAAATTTTTTTAGGAAATTTGCAAAATGGCTGTAATATTTACCTGTAGGGTCTGAAGTGTTCTTCTTAAATTGCTCTCTTTCAAATATTGTTGGATTAGCCTGATAACACTAAAAAAGAAACTTTTTTACATACCACAAAAACAAAGGCTAAATGCTTTACATTTTTAAGGCTAAAATATATGTGTTTCGCACATATTTGCTCATTTAGAATTCAAGTTGTATAAAAACAGTAAGAGCGGTTAAATGATCAATCCTTCTTGATAAAATTAAAAGCAAATATAGAATGAGTATGAATATGAAAAATAATTTTTTAAAATTGATAACTTTTAAAAAAATACTTTTAGAAATAATTATTTTTAGATCTCATTTTATCATATTCCATAAATTGTTCCAAACTTGTTATCATTGATATATCACTGTTATCATGAAATCCAATATTGCCAACCTAGCTGACCCAAGAATGCCACTTATATGGGGTGATAGTGTACACATCCCAGGGTCACCTGGTGCAAATTTTGAAATCTTTTAGATACGTCTGCAGGAAAAAAAGTGACTTTGAAGTTACAAAAATGGAAAAAATTTACCTTCTTTTTTGACATAGCAAAACCGCTATAAAGTCCATATTATTAATATAGACCAATAAAATTTAGTGGCAATGTAACCTATGCCAATACCGAGGTTTGGGTAAAATTTTATCCCAATTCCTGCAGTATAACAGAAGTTATGGTAGTTTTAGTGTTGATTTTTTGTTGATTTTCTCACTTCCAATGCAAAACTTTACTAATTACTGCCTATTACAGGCCCCCAGACCGTAATGTGGGTAACACATGTGCTCTAGTTGAATATACCAACAACATTGTAAAATAAGGATTTTGATGTTCTTACCAAAATTTTTGGTTTCGGGGGTCAAAACTGTTGTTCTTGAATGAGCCCTATTTACACCATATAGACCTTATTCTATATAAAACCTTATATGACAGTACTATTAGTGCCCCATAAGCTTTCTTTTAACTAAACTACTACCTTAGAAGTTAGTTGAGACATTTTAACAGATTTTTTGATGAAAATTATAAAAAATCTTGACATTTTTTACTCTAGTAAAATTGCGCTTATTCTACACATGGATTTAGCCCTGAGGATTTGTGAGCAAAGCAAAGAAACGTGTTGAAAACCTTTTGCTTGTGATTTTTAACTGGGCAACATGTACTGTGTGTTGAAAAACCCATTTCATACATAAAATCAGCTAAAAATGCCTAGAATTTCCTTGTGTTTTGTTTTCAAAATCATTATCAAATGTACAAATTGTAAAGTTCAACAAATTTACACTAACAGTGAATTAATTTCTAAAATTTATTCAACTCTATTTTCACACTCTTTAACTTATTTGACATCGCACTTAAAGCACTGGTCAGCTTACTATTCTCAAAATGAACATTTTTTCTACTCTATTATAAGATATGCTTAAATTTAATTTTAAGTTTTTAAGTGTTTTAATTTGAGTCTTGTTCCATTTTTGTTTTAACAATGATTAGAAAAGTAAAAGGGTTTTGCATAAGAAGAATTAACAATATCAACTTGAAAATCGTTGTTTGTGGTAAAAAATTTTATTTTTCATTTTTTATAATATACAAAATGTTAGGCTGAAGTAATTGGATTGGTTTAGGTAAATATGTAGCTCTACATATAGCCATATGTTATTTATTTGATATATACCTACCTCAATGTGACGTATATGTTATTGCATTAAATTCACATTACCAAAGATGGCAGGATTCTAAAGATTATCATTATCTTGAACTCCAATCAAAATAAATCTAGGCATCTCTTATGATGACATTACAGAGAATCCTCTAGTAATGTTAATAATGAAATAACATTGCCAGAATTCTTAATGGTTGTCTATCATATTCTTCAATTTCATATTATAGCTCAATTTGTTTAGGTACACAGCTACAATCCACTGACTCCTTAAGATGCCAAATCAGGCAAGAAACCATGAGCAGAACAGAAAGTGTGTCTGCATGCTCTGCCTTCAAAAATGTGGCAGACTTAAAAACCACAGATTCCAAAGGTTGTGACACATGTTGTTGTTCATTGCAAAGATTTGTCTGTTCTGGTTAGTCAAGTCATTCAATCCAGAAAAACTTCAGGTGGCTACTTTGTCAAATTAGGCATTGATGGAGGCAAAGGTTTCCTCAAGTTTTGTGTCAGTGTTATTGAGAGTTCCACAGAACAAGATAAATCAAACTCACCACCTCAAAAGCAACTTCTGAGTTCCAGAGTGGCAAAAGCAACAAGTGTGAAAAGACAAATTCTTGTAGCAGTCTCTGAAGATTTGCCAGACACTCATTCTAATATTCAAAAGGTCTGGTCACTCATCAATGCAGATGCTCTGAAGTTGATTATTGCATCTGACATAAAAGTTGCCAACATTATTTGTGGACTTCAAACACACTCAAGCATGCACCCTTGTTGTTGGTGTTATATTGACTCAAAGAACCTTGCTTGCAGAGGCAGTTTAAGAACACTTGGCTCAGTCAAAAGAAATCTTAAGTCTTTTGAAAAATTGGGTGGAGTGTTGGCCAAGGCCAAAGTGTTTGGCAATGTTGTTCACAAGTCAATTATCAATGGACCTAGGATATACTGATTCTAGACATCATTCCACCAATGGAGTTACACCTTCTTTTGGGCATAGTCAATTAGCTCTTCAAAATTCTCAAAACTGTGTGGTCTGATGCTGAAAAGTGGCCAGCCATGCTTCACATTCACCAAAGCCCATATCATAGCAAACACTTTGAAGGCAATGAATGCAGGAAATTGTTGGAAAATGTTGATGTTTTACAATGTCTTGCTGAAGAAACTTCCAACACCCAAGTTCTTGCTGTCATTGAAGCTTTCAAAAAGTTTAATTTGGTTGTGAATTCAAGCTTTGGAAATGTACTAGAAAAGGATTTTTCTGTCAAGATTGATCAATTTAAAGCTACATATTTGACAATCCAACTTGGAAGCATTACGCCCAAAATCCACACAGTATTCCATCACATCAAGGACTTTGTAAACATAAAAGAATTGCCCTTAGGACAACTCAGTGAACAGGCTGTTGAAACTGCACATCAAGATTTTCACTAGCATTGGTCAAGATACAAAAGAGATAAAACCCACCCTGAATACAAAGAAAGGCTGTTCAGCTGTCTCGTGGATTTGAATAGTAAACACCTTTAGAAAATAACGAAAAGTTTTCATCTGGTAAGCTTCATTTTAATGGATAAATTTTACATGTTAGAAGAGAATTTAAACCCATTATAATGAATTATAGTCAATTTCAAATAAAATATTTAAAACTTATGCCAATCTTACGTCAAAGTTTAATGCCATTTGAGAATAGTAAGCTGACCAGTGCTTTAAGTGCGATGTCAAATAAGTTAAAGAGTGTGAAAATAGAGTTGAATAAATTTTAGAAATTAATTCACTGTTAGTGTAAATTTGTTGAACTTTACAATTTGTACATTTGATAATGATTTTGAAAACAAAACACAAGGAAATTCTAGGCATTTTTAGCTGATTTTATGTATGAAATGGGTTTTTCAACACACAGTACATGTTGCCCAGTTAAAAATCACAAGCAAAAGGTTTTCAACACGTTTCTTTGCTTTGCTCACAAATCCTCAGGGCTAAATCCATGTGTAGAATAAGCGCAATTTTACTAGAGTAAAAAATGTCAAGATTTTTTATAATTTTCATCAAAAAATCTGTTAAAATGTCTCAACTAACTTCTAAGGTAGTAGTTTAGTTAAAAGAAAGCTTATGGGGCACTAATAGTACTGTCATATAAGGTTTTATATAGAATAAGGTCTATATGGTGTAAATAGGGCTCATTCAAGAACAACAGTTTTGACCCCCGAAACCAAAAATTTTGGTAAGAACATCAAAATCCTTATTTTACAATGTTGTTGGTATATTCAACTAGAGCACATGTGTTACCCACATTACGGTCTGGGGGCCTGTAATAGGCAGTAATTAGTAAAGTTTTGCATTGGAAGTGAGAAAATCAACAAAAAATCAACACTAAAACTACCATAACTTCTGTTATACTGCAGGAATTGGGATAAAATTTTACCCAAACCTCGGTATTGGCATAGGTTACATTGCCACTAAATTTTATTGGTCTATATTAATAATATGGACTTTATAGCGGTTTTGCTATGTCAAAAAAGAAGGTAAATTTTTTCCATTTTTGTAACTTCAAAGTCACTTTTTTTCCTGCAGACGTATCTAAAAGATTTCAAAATTTGCACCAGGTGACCCTGGGATGTGTACACTATCACCCCATATAAGTGGCATTCTTGGGTCAGCTAGGTTGGCAATATTGGATTTCATGATAACAGTGATATATTTGAAATATACTTTTTATCCAAAAAAAAATATATGTCCAGATGTAAGAAAAATAAAAAATTTGACTTAAATATTAAAAAAATAATTTTATAAGAGCCAAATGTGAAATAATAAAGCATGTTTTTTAACTTGCACTTAAATATTCTGCTTTAAATAAGAATTAAATAAGAATAGAAACAGTTATATACTACAAGTAATGTATCATGCATTTATTTTTATATAAAAGAAGCAGATTGCATTTCTAAATAATAAAATTTGTCGACTAGTAAAACTGCCTAAACTCTTTTATGGTAGGTAATAGGTATCTTTGTAAATACTTTGCGATTACATAATTATTGAATTTTATGAGAATTAATCTATATAAGCTACCCATGTGTAAATAAAATCATAAAATTAAAAATAATTTCTTAGGAACATTTGCACTCTTGTCACCTTATGAAACTTAACTAATCAATCTTATTTTGAATTTTAAAACTTACTCCGCCGACTCAACTTCAAGCGCCATCTTTATTGTCCATCCAGATTTATCAAGAACAGATGTATGATATGCAATGTCAGCGCCGTTGCAAGTTGCAGAGTAGGGTGGAGTGGATTCGGGAAAATTGTTTTTTTCTGTCCTAGGTGTGTAAAGTATGCCTTATTGTCAAATCATTTATTTGAACGAAGTTTGAATTCAACAGAATTGTATTTTGAGGTTCCTTTCATAGTTGATATTTTTAGTAAATTGTTTCCAGCAATTATTAGGAGGTTGAATTGTTAGAGAGAGCAGGATTATTAGAGAGGATTCAAATACAGGTAACTACTCGAAAAGTTCCTCCCAAGTATATTAAATCCAAAGACTTAATTACAGTCAGTAACTCATCACAAAAATAGAACAGCAGATATTTTCAACCTCTTTTTAATTAATAGAAAAAATTTTCTAAGATTTTCTAGAGAATTTTCATTCTTTCTATTCTCTTTACCAGACATGTGGAAGTATTTGTATTTTAAAATACAAATACGTATTTTAAATACTAAATACTATATTTTGTATTTGTGTTTTTAATTTTTTTTCGAAAGTATTTTGTAACTTATTTGAAAGAAATTGTAAAATACTTTCCAAAAAAAAAGTTTATCTTTTTTCGAAAAGTATTTGTATTTTAAATCATTCAAAATAAAAATTAAACATTTCTTCTTTCAACTGAAAAAGGGTTTTTTTGGCATGTGTCAAGAGAAAAAAATTTTTAACGAATCGGTATCGGCTAGTTCTTTGTAGTACTCAAGGCAGCTAGGCTAATCATTACACTACAGCTCATAATGTTCAATATGAACCATTTTGTATTACTTTATATAAAGTCTTATATTTACCAAAACATTCTAGCTCAGCCTAAGACATGCAATACTTTTTGGTGCTGAAAACCTGTTAACCTGTATATGAGTAGTTCTCTTGTAGTATTGTATATATGGTATACTAAACTAATAAATTTTTTTGGCAGCAAGGTATGTACACTTACTGAAGGATATAAACCCCCGTTTGAGCGAAAGTATTTTAAAAGTATTTTGAAATATATTTCAAAGTATTTTATATTTGCTTTATCAGACAAAACTTCTGGAAAACTGAGGTTACCGAATGCACAATCTTATGAAGAAATAAACAGGTTTTGTAACACACCGTAAATCAAGGGTGCAGCTTGAGCTTTGCAAAAATCTGCGAAGTGTTTGTTTTTGGTATAAATCTTTTTTTTTTTCTAATGATAAAACTTCAAGCCAACTCGATTGATGAGCATTGCATTTTCTATCGATTTCGGTAAGTCTTTTTAACATTTGGTGATTTCTCCTAGAATAGAGTTTTTATTTGATTCATAATGATTTCTTAGTAACGCTGAATTTTCAAAACGGCTTTTTTTAGATTCAATTTCCGAGAAAATATTCTCCTTTACCACCAAAAATCCAGCATTTGCGGGCTCTATTCGAAGAAGTAGGGACAAAATACCATAACTTACGAACAGGAAGACCACGGGCGCGGAGTTCATTGTTAAACATTAAACAGAAAAAGATCCAGAAACATCAATAAGAATAAGGGCGCAATAAATAAGGCTTTCAAGATCATCTCTACACCGAATTTTGCGGTCAGGCTTACATTTACATTCGCATAAGATCCAGTTAACTCAAAAACTGATGTTAAATGACTGTCAAAAACGTCTAAAAGACTTTCAAGCAATATTTATATCATGAAATTTCAGATTTTACTTATTTAGGGTTGAATGTTCAGGGGAATTAAAAATCAAAGCCAAACCCACTCAAAGCTTTTAGAGTGTACAATGCGGAGTAACGGTCCGATATTATACACATATCATAGGATTCGCTGCTATGAAGAATGCTGTAGAAAGAGCCTAATATTTACAGTTAAGCATTGATTTAATGCATAAAAAACTTGTGCCTGAAAAACTTTTTTTAATGGTTATTTTTGGTGCGCATAAGAATTAGTTGTCATGCAAGTAACCTCACAAAGTTCTTCATTGAAACAACACCTTTTTTATTTTTTTATTGATATTTATAAATAATAAAAATTAAACAAATACTTCATGAAAAGACGACTAAATTGAAAAACAATTTTGGAAAACTTTATTTTAACTTGAAACTGTTTTTAAATAAATTTAAAAAAAAACTGGTACCAATAAGTAAGATAATCTATATTCCATATTTTACTGCCCCATACTTTACTATTAGTGTTTATAAAATGATACGTTTTTAAAAAGTTTTTTTTGTTTTAAAGAAAAAAGAATATTAAAAATATTGCCTTGAAATAACGTCAAAAGTGAAGATGACAACGTGTTTAGTGTTAATTCTCGTATTTTGTTTTCATTAATCAAGAACAACCCTCACGCTGCGTTCACCCGCGCAACGCGGAACATTTCATTTTAATTTTATAGGAACAGATGGAATGCTCGAAAGGGACTTATGAAGTTTTGTTTATCTTGCATCCTTGCAATAATTTTATAGATTGTTAACAACTCTTGCGGAATTTAAAAAGAAGCTCTTTTTTTGAAAATAACTCCCCGTGAAAAAAAACTTCACTTCTTGAAGTTTAGCCTTGTTTAAGTAACTTTTTATAATTAAATTTCATTCTTCGTAAAACAACTTTTTTATAACTATTTGCTATAATTTCTTTTAACATAACATGCGCACAAAACCTCATAAAGTTAATGTTTTTTAAAAAGTTCTCACTGTTCCTAAGACATGTTTCTCAAACTTTGCTCTAAGTAATCATTACAATTTGAACCTCTCTAAATAATTCAACTGTATATGCCATAATCATTTCCAAATAATATATTGTAAGGCTTCTATGAGCAAAAAAGCTTTTACTGACGTAATAGCTTGAGACGAGCGAAGGTTTACAATTTATAAATCTATTTATTCTACGGTGCACTCTACGTATACTTCATTTTCAAACAGATAAACAAATAAGCGAACGACTTGGTAATCATAAAAAATTATAAACTTTTTTTTTAAGGCAGCATTTTACGAAAACCTGAAAAGAAAAAAAAAAAGACTTGAGTTCAGAAAAAAATTAGCCACCACACGCTAAACAAATAACTAAAACACGTGTGGGGAAACTTTCTGATCCTAAGTAATCTGCAAATGACTTAAATGAATGCATGGCTCTAATACCTATTTTGATGTAAAATTCAGATAGTAGAGTTCAGAGACTATTGTCTAATTATTTATTAAAAAAAGAAAACGTGTTCTTTTTATAAAAAATATAACTATAGACATTTTTGTTTATCTTTTTTTTATTTTTTATTTTTTATTAATATTATCATTATTTTAAATTTATTTTTATTAGATAAGTTTGAATTATGATAAATTTAAAAAAATTGCAAATCAGATCACATTATTTTCAAGATTGTACTTAAAACAGTTTTGTAGTTAACTTTGAGAATGCTTTCTGATGTTAAAAGTTATTTACTACAGGGCTGTCAAAACGAATCCAACAGCGCAATGCTAAGTTGGGTGGGCATGAGAAATAACGCCAGATTTATCTATAAAAGATATTGTTTCCCCGAAAACATCTTTAAGGATATTAATAGGATACCTTTATGCAATATTTATCGGCAATTTTGCGATCAATCAACAACTATACATTATACAGTTTTCTCTCAATCAAATCCTCTCTTCATCCTATTCTAATATTTCATATAAATAATTTAAAATTTTTGCGGGAGAGTGAAAATGGATAAGCATTAAATTGTGCCAATGCTGAAACAGAGTCTCCCTTTAGTGAATATATTTCTCTATGCGGTGTACAAACGGTAAGTGGGAGGTTAAAGATATAATCAGAGAGATTTTAATGATATGCTAGGATAATTATCTTTGAAATGTAAAAAAAAAAATTCCTTTGTTTTAGACGCCAGCCCATTCACGACCATCCCTCAACAACAACAACTTTAACATAGTTTTTTTAAGTATCTCCGTAATAAAATACATACGTGCTTTACCAGGGATTTTAAAAGTGGAAAGGAAAAAATGGCCGCATCAGAAAGTCCTAGATTCTTCGACATATACGAATTAAAAGAAGAACTAGGGAAGTAAGCATGTTTTAACTTATGAGTTTTTTGTCTTACAGTTTAACTTAAGTTCAGTTATGCGTAAAGTAAGTAGCGTAAATAAATGCTGAATGTCTTTAAAGTTTAAAAAATGCTGAATGTCTTTAAAATTTAAAAAATGCTGAATGTCTTTAAAATTTAAAAAACGCAGTAACCAAAAGGTAGGTGTACAAATAACACATGTATATAGAATATCAAAAGTAGCTGTACCCATGTTTGTATAAAAACACCATTTGTATATAAAAATTAAGGGGAAAAAAAAAAAAGAAAAGAAAAATGGTTTTCCTGTATATATACAAAATTTTAATTTTTTTATTTAGTAAAAAAAAAAAAAAAAAAAAAAAAAAAAAAAAAAAAAATTAGAAAATCTAAATAAAAACTCTTATTGTCTTCGTTCTGCTAGCTATCTAGAAATTGTTACTGATTAATCAACCAAGTCTACTCATATAAAATACATTTTTTAAAGGGATTTATTGTCCAAATTGAAATATTTCAGCATTAATTCTTTTAAAGGGTATTGCCATGTAAATATATCCAGGGTATGAAACCTATACTCTCAGAAGCTGCTAATTTTTAAAAAGTTGCAGCTTTAAACAAAAAGCTACAGATCTTAGTTCCCAGTTACAAGCAACTTCAGAAAAATAAGTACTAAAATTTTTACTAAATTCAGCTTTTCTTAACAAACAACCAGCCACTTTAAATACTTATCCTTCTCCCTCTCTGTTATTCTTTTTATATTTAAGTAGTTTCTGGGTATATGAAGCCATTTTAAATACTTTAAAGATCTTGAAGTCAATTGTAATGATTGGACTCTCATTATTTCACCTAAATTTATTTAGATTATGCAAATTATTTGAAATAATGAAGATGTAGGTTTTAAATTTTTAACTAAAATGTTTTCAAAAGCATTTCCTTGGTAGTTCAGAAAATTCACAAAAAGAATTTTAAAATGATCTATTGTTATTGTAAAATAATGTTCATTTACAATTATTTTTTCTTGATTAAAAAAAAAAAAAAACTTTTACAATTTTTTTGTATATGTTAAAACCATCTTAAACATTAAATGATTTTAATGACGCTCATTCTTAAAAGATATAAAACCTATTAAAAAAGACCCTTTTAGTTAAAAAATATGACCTTAGGTTATTTATTAGTTTGATATATATATATATATATATATATATATATATATATATATATATATATATATATATATATATATATATATATATATATATATATATATATATATATATATATATATATATATATATATATACACTTTGATAAATGAATATAACTTTTAGTTATATATGTATACTTTGATAAATGAATATAACTTTTATAGTGACAAACTTTAAAATAATCAATTTTAACATTTACTGAACTAAATTTACAATTGGTTTTGAATAAATAATTTAACTAAGTTAATCAATATATTTTAATAGTAATATTAAATTAACAAATTAAAAATAAATTATTTACAAATAAACTACTTTAACTTAAGTAAAATGGCTTGATTTAATATCACTAAAGAAACAATGATTTTAACTTAAGCTCAAAATATATGAAATGATTTGAAATCAACAATTAAACTGTACGAAACATAATAACTTAGTTTCATAATTTTCACTATGGCAATAGCCTTGACAGTCTCTAATAGCAATTACAAAAAAGCTGTGTGTGTTTGTATCCAGTATAGTGCCAAACATAAGTGATTTTATTGGATGTACATGATACCATTTGATGTTTTTACATGGTTGATGAGTTAAGCATTAGTAAAGTTAATGGCATCGTAAAGGTTATGCACCCTTATTACCCAAAACATTTTTTGGTATTTTTATCAATGATTTTCTGTCTAAAAAAGACAATTTTCTAATTTATTTTTTATTAATTTCCCTAAACTATTGGAGAAAAATTTTACTAACAAAATTAAGTTTCAATCTTTTGTCTTGTTTAGCATTTTCAATTAGCACACATGTAAATAACTAAGGAAAGAATTATTTAAATTTTTTAAAAACTAAAAAATTTTTAAAAAATGTTTTTAGGAAGTCATATATTTTTTTCCAACAGACTCTTAACCCAAAAATATCAACTAGTTTTTATGTTTCTACCATATTGATATAAAGATAAATCAATTCTAAATGTCATATTTTATATTGTGAAAAACAGATTCAATAGCAATTTTTATACAGCCAAATTTCTAGAGCAATTTTTAATTAGAGACTAAATTTTTAGGATGTGTAATATTTTTAATAAGTTCTTGAAAAAAAAAAAAGCTTTTCAAAATCACTTTAATTTATTGGAATTGTTTTAAAGTAGTGATGAAATAAGCATTTAAGAGCTGTAAAAGTGATTTTTAAAATGTATTTTTAGAGGTGCTTTTAGCATTGTTAAAAGATGTATTCACAAAGAAAATCGAATGGAATTTGCTGCCAAAATATTCAATACAAGGAAACTGTCAGCAAGAGGTTAATTTACTTAGTTTCATTAGTTATCGGTAGTATTCACTTTTTTCTTTGCAAGCTATTCTGCAAAATTATCACAGTTTTAGAAGGTTTGGTTTGTTAATAAACAATTTATGTTATAAAAGTTTCCTGACCAGTTTTTTGGTCAACTTTTTTAAAATGAATCTTTTATATAAATTTATATCAGATAGGAAGATTAGACCAAAAACAGCTTTAAGCAACTCTTTTTTTCATTTTGATTTTTAATTTGCAAACTAACTGCCCTTCTAAACTTTGTTGAATCTAACCTAGGTCAAAATAATCTATTTGTTCATTAATGAAAATTACTAGAAGTTTTTGATCTTGTTTTTTAATACTAATTACTTTAAGTCAAATTTGTCTGTTTCTTGAAGCAGTCTTTAAATTTAATTGTTAATTAGTTATCGTTATATTCAATTGCTGTTAATGTTCAATATTTTTAACTAATAGTTTTTAAGTCTTTGACTTTTATCTTATAACTTGAACCACCTATATCTATATTTTAATTAAACTGATAATATAAGATGTTTACATTTTTAGATTTACAAAAACTTGAGAGAGAAGCTAAAATATGTAGAATGCTGAAGCATCCCAATATTGGTTTGAGATTTAATTTCACTAAGTTGTTTCTTTTTCTCAGCTAATTTCATTACAGTACTTTCTTATAACAAAGTGATTGCTTTCTTATCTTCAGGAGCTTTAAATATTGTTGCAATTTTGTCAATAATATAGGATTCTTTTAAACTTCATTTTTGCCAAATGAGGACTAAAAGAGTACTATGCTTGCAGACATTTTTGATTGAGTTAACAGGTTTTCACAGATTGTCTTTTAAGAGCGTTGTAATAACTTCATGACTAATTCTTTTTAACGCCAATTAAAAAAAGCTAATTTTTTTTATTTTTAATTTAGTTCGTCTTCATGCTAGTATTCCAGAAGATGGTGTACATTATCTTGTTTTTGATCTGTAAGTATTTTTTAATGTTTGTGCTTACCATTATCCAACATTGAGTAAAAAAAATTGTTGGTTCCTTTACAACCATTTAATGATTGAGGTACTTTTGGAGGTTTTCTTCTAAATAAATAAAGTAATGACTTACAATACTTCCCAAAATTTTTTACTAAATTTTCATGGTATGTAATTAAATGCATGAATATCAAGTGTGTCAAATCATGTACTTTAAATTGAGATAACTTTGAGATGTATAAAAAAAAAATTGAAAACTTAATGAAACAATAAGGATGTCAAATATCTTAAGATGTTTTAATCTAAAGCTGCTCAACTAAGATTTTCTTTTTTCCAATTGAACTGCTTGCTTTTTCAAAAATTCTTGTTGTCTTGTTTTGCAACAAAAATTTGATAAACCCTTTCTTGTTTATTTTTACAAACTTATCAAATTATGCTAGTTAAATTTTTTTTTAAAAAAAGCAACAGATATAGGAATGAAATAACATGCTTTTGTAAATCTTTTTTAAAAAAAGCAACTACAGTTTATTAAAGTGGAAAAAATAGGCAGTCTATAGGCAATGACCAACTAGATTGACAAAAATTGTTTTTTTAACCTTGAAAAATGAATTCTTACTGTTCAAAGTTGACTGGTTGAAAAAAATCAGAGTTTTAAAAATTGAGATATTACAAAAAATCAGGATGTATTTTGAAAATACATACAGTAAACATTAATTATATCATTCAACTATTGAAAAGACGTCAAAAATCTTTTTATAATTTGCAAAATGCTGGCTTAGTTTGCTTAATTAGATAAGTTAACAATATAGTAGAATCTGATAAATATTATAATATAATAAATAATTTTTAATTTAATTAAATCTCAGTGCAAGAGCTATTTCCTTTCAAAACTTTGAGAACTTTTGTTTAAAAAGGTATAAAAAATTTCTTTTATTACTAGTATTTAAGTTAGTTATATTTATGGAATAAAGTAATTTTTATTTACAAAGTACAGTTATATTAAAAAGGTAAGAATTAACACAGTAAAATTTTTTTTTATTTAACTGTCCTAAAAAGTATTGACCATCTATTCTTAACACTCAGCCAATTTGTTCAAACATCTTAGTTTTTTTATTTTCAGATTGGTCTATTTATAATTGAAAGATTTTGCTCTATGGCAAAATGAATGATTTATAATATTTTTTACTTATAAAAATTTTGAGTGATATTTTCAAATACTGCATGTCAGTAAAAAAAGTTTAGGTGTCAGTTGCCTATTCATAATTTTTTAATTTTCTTAACTTGTAATTAAGACTAAAAACTTCTACATTTTTTAATGTAAATGTAAAATTAATTTATTTTGCCGATTTGTTATACTTAAAGCTTCTTTAACCAGCAAATGAATATTAGATTAATTACATCATGAGCAAATTATTTTTCAATTAAAAAATACACAAAATATACTGTGTAAAAATATCCATTCACATATGAATCAAATTTCTAGAGTATGATTACCGTAGGAAGTATACTTTTTTGCCCGTAAAGTTTGTTTTTATATCCCCTTCTATAAGCATAATTATCCAATATCATGTTTAGGAATACGTTGATATCATTTTTTTTTTTTTTTTTTTTTTTTTTTTTTTTTTTTTTTTTTCTTTTAAGCTATTTTATTAGATATTCTTGTTTACAATAATTATCTGAGTTTAGTTTAGATTTGTAAAGTTTATTTTGCTGTTAAATTGAAGTTTAGATTGAAATGAAGTTTACATTTTTATTGAGCAAAAGGATGTTGGGATTGCTTTTACTAAAAGATATTTTTAAATATTCAACTTATAGATTTCCTATAAAATAACCTGATATTTAATCAGGTGACTTTATAGGAAATTTATAAAAGTATAATTTGTATTTTGTTAGTGTAACTGGTGGTGAACTGTTTGAAGATATTGTTGCCAGAGAATACTATAGTGAATCGGATGCAAGGTAAATAAATAATTTTTAATCTTAACATAATCTTATTTCTCTTAGTTTTTTTTGTTTGTTTTTTGTTTGTTTTTTTGTTTTTTGTTTTAAATCATTTAAAAGTAATCTTTATTTTTTTTAGTCATGTAATTCAACAAATCCTAGAGAGTGTTTTACATTGCCATCAACATAACATAGTTCATCGAGACCTTAAGGTATAAATTTAACAGTTAGTTTGCAAGTTTGTGGAAAAAGTTATACCTTATATTTTTTATGTTTCATACCTTGAGATTTAATTGTTTTAATTCTATAAAATTTGTTATTTCACAAGTTGTTATCAAACATGTTGAATTTATAAATGTGAAATAGCATTTAAATAGAGCTGCTTGAATGTACCTTCAAGGCAAAAAGTGACAATTTAAGAACCATTTAGAATTTTAACCCTTATTCTTTGAATTAAATTTGTATTTAAAAAAATTGTATACAAGTACTCTCAGTTTTCATAAACTATATTTTACCAAATAAAGTTCTATACATTAAAAAAAAATTTTTTTAATTAATTTTTTTTTATATCAAAAATTTTTTATCAAATTTCTCTATTCAGCCTGAAAACTTATTACTGGCAAGCAAAGAGAAAGGTGCTGCTGTTAAATTAGCTGATTTTGGTCTTGCTGTTGAATGTGATAATAAAAATGCTTGGCATGGTTTTGCTGGCACTCCCGGATATCTTTCTCCAGAGGTTCTTCGAAGGGAACCTTATGGAAAACCTGTTGACATATGGGCATGTGGTATGCTTGTTTACTCTACATATACTTTATATGTAGGTTTATCACCTAAAAAAGAGGTTATGAAAAAGTGCCTTAATAGTTGAATCATTTAATACACATATGTATCACTTGTAGTAATATAGAGGGTGTGTATGTATGTATATATGTATGTAATGTAATGTATGCAATATAATGTAATGTAATGTAATGTATGTAATGTAATGTATGTAATGTAATGTATGTAATGTAATGTATGTAATGTAATGTATGTAATGTAATGTAATGTATGTAATGTAATGTATGTAATGTAATGTATGTAATGTATGTAATGTAATGTATGTAATGTAATGTATGTAATGTAATGTATGTAATGTAATGTATGTAATGTAATGTATGTAATGTAATGTATGTAATGTAATTTAATGTAATGTAATGTAATGTATGTACAACCACTCACACAGTTATTAACTGTTAAACAACTCTTATTTGTTTTATTTAACATAATCTTGTAATAAGCAGTTAATTCTATCAATGTTCTAATGCTTTATTATTTAGGTGTAATTCTTTATATTCTTTTGGTTGGGTACCCTCCTTTTTGGGATGAAGATCAACACCGACTTTATGCACAAATAAAAGCTGCAGCATATGATGTGAGCAATTTTTTTCATTATTTTATTAATAAATAATTAATTTTTTTTATTAACTTAACAAATAATTTGATTTTTTATAATTTAGTACCCATCTCCAGAATGGGATACAGTCACCAAGGAAGCTAAGGTAATGGCTGAATCTTTTAGAATTGCTGCTTGTTCTGTTGATGACTTCTCTCTCAACTCTCTTGAAAGTAATTTAAAATCTACATGATCATTGTGTTTAAAATACTTTTTAAAAGACTTCTTCTTTTTTTGTTTTACAGATGTGTGTGCTTTATGTTTTACAGATGTGTGTGCTTTATAGATAGATCTAAAACATTTAAGCTGAAGTTTTATACAAGTAATGTTTGCTTATTTTGCAGCTATATTCTGTCTTGCTTTATTACTTTAGGAGCTTATAGATTCAATGTTAACATTAGATGTCAAGAAACGATTTACAGCAGCTGAAGCGTTAAAGCATCCTTGGATATCAGTAAGTTTTTTGTAAATCATTTCTTTAAACTTTAACTATTAGTATAGGACTTTTACTCAATAGTGCTCCTGTATGGTTTTAGGACAGACAGGCTTGTGCTTCTACATTCCACAGACAAGAAACAATTAATGGATTAAAGCGCTTCAATGCTCGTAGAAAACTAAAGGTATTAAATATGTTGAGTTGTTTTCATGACATGATAAGCTTTTTTTCTTTACTTTTTTTAATCTTATTTTTGGACCACTAAAACTGAACATGAGAATAAAGTTATCAGTAAACTATCTGTATTAGTTATTGCAAGTGTTGTATTCTCCAGGGTGCTATTCTCACCAGCTTAATTGTAACAGCTGGCTCGAAAGTGTTAAATGCTCTGGGTAATGAAAAGAAGGAAACATCACCAGTGAGGAGTGGTACTGTCATTGAAAAAAAAGATGAAGTAGTGGATGAAGGTTAGCCTGCTGGGAACTAAAGCATTTTGCTTGCTTTTTAATGGATTAAACAGTAAATATTGAATTTTGCTGTTTTATCTATTGAAAGGCTTCTACTGAGAATAAATGCTACCAAAGATCTAAGACATATCATGCATGCTAACTTTATTTCAACAAACATATACCTAAATAACCCGCCAGTCTTATCCTATAAATTGACTAAAGTTTGTCTGCGTACAGAGTTTTTAAGTGTGTTTTGTTTTAGTGGAAACCTTCGTCGTCATATTTTTTGAGTTCAATTAGAAGTTTCTATTTTTTTAGGGGGCTATTCTAACTACAGTTTTTGCACGCAGAATCTCTGGTTCAACAGGCGGGTTATTGGGTAGGTTGACTAACAACTAACTCTATAAAGTTTGCATGCATTCTACTAAATTCTTTTGTTATACTTGAACTTAAATAGTGGCTATACATGTATTTTCTAAGTTGGTCAATCACAATGAAATTTGGAATTAAAGTTGAAAAAAAGTTTTAATAATTTTACTGCTTAACAAGTTATGTTTTGTTTTGTTTTTTTTTATTTTATTGCTCTTTTTAACTATAAGACTTTGTTAAAGACAGTTTTTAAAAAAGTTATTTTCTTTTAGCTGCTGCTAAAGAAAAAGCTCTTGCTGATAAAGCAAGAAAGGTATTTCTCCAATTTCATTGTGATATTCATTATTTAGAATTTTACTGTGAACATAGTTTTTTCTAAAAATTATTTCTTTTTATTTAGGTATCTGATGATGAAGTTGTAATTGATGATGACGATCAAAGAAGTTAGTTTAAAAGTATTTGTTAAAAAAACTTGTTGTTACTTAAGGAAAGCTAACACTGTATTATCTATAGTAATAGGTAATTATAGAGCAAAATGTAAGCTTATCAGGCCATTTTAACCATCAAAAATTTAATTACTTACAATTTAGTACAAACCAGTAATATAATAGAGATAAGAAATTCCTGATCAGCATAATTTATATTGTAAATCGCATATTCTATTGCTTAAAAAATAATAGAAATCCCTATGAATTATAAAATATTTCTTTTATTCACATTTATTGCAGCCAAATTTCGGTGGAAAGTAACTTAAAGGAGACAGACATAAAGTTTGTCTCAAACCTTTTCTAGATTTATTTAATATTCTGTAAATTTATCAGCAAGCTCAGGATCAGTTGATGAAAAATTCTCTTTTTGTGATCTTTTTGCAGCAAGAAAAAAAAAAGTTATTTTCTCATAATAAACCTATTTGTTGGTGTTTAACAAATTTCCATAAATACAATAAAAAAAAAGATAGTGAATGTATGGCCAACTACTACTGAATTTGTGTACTGTAATATGTTAGTAAGCAATAAGTATGTTGAATGATAAAATCCAATTTAACTTTTAAGAGCATTAACAGGATTTTGTTCAGATTTGCTCTTGCATTTTTACCTTTGAATCTAATGATCATTAAATGAAGAGCATCAAGCATAGTAAACAAGATCATTTTAGATTTAGAAGACAATATACCATTGGGCACTAGTTTTAGAATATTTTCACAATGGGGTATTCATATCATGCTTGAACATTAAAACTGGAATATTTCATCATTTCAGTTGAAGGAAGTCTTTTACATTTACAAGCTCCTGCTTAATCTTTTATTTCTCTGACTTAATGAAGAAATACCTAAGTTGCAATTGTGTGATGTAGTTGTATGTTGTGCATATAATCAAAATCAGCAGATAAATTTAGTTGAAAAGCTAGGCAAGAATCAAAGTGTTCTATTTCATTTGATGCATCCTTGTAAATACTCTAAAAACTCATTCTAATAACCTGTTACAAATAATAAGCGGAAAGTTCTTTACGCTCTTTTGATGTGCTGCGTGGATGAGCACAAAAAACTTTATACTTACAACTTTCTTCTTATAAAACTCTGTTATCTTATGGAAATAAAACACAACATTAGTTGCTGATAATTGTTTTTCTTTTTTGTAAAAGTTTTACACCCTTTTATAAATGGATAATTTCATATTATATTGCCTTTTGTTCCACTGCTAATTTGTCAGTTCTTAAAGTTAGATGTGTAAATATATATCGAAGTTAAAGAACTAACTTTTACTCTTTTTTTTTCAACTTAATATATTTTGTCAGCTATTTAAAAACGTTTTTTTTTTTTTTTACTGTCTCACATTTATGCTACATCCAGTTTATAACTCTTGGTACATCAACTATCTTTAAGGATATTTGACTTTTTTTGATGGTAGTTTTCAATAGTTTTTTAAGATTTCATCATCAATTTGTTAATCTGCATGAGGGGTTCTATTATTTTCAGCTAGATATTTTTAGAATACTAAAAGTTCATAAAAATGAAAGAGTCAAAATGTAAACTTACCCTTATAGGAAAAAAAGTAGTTATTCAGTAATGCTCAAGAACATGTGCCCATAAACTAGAATGGCTGATATTTTCTAAAAAGATTGTTGAGTTGACTCAAAGTAAACCTAAATATCATTGCATTGTTGTCTCTTAGATTCTTAATTGCATATGAGAAAAAATTCATTAATGAAACTTTTTTTAAACTCAAACTTTCTTAAAAAAATGTAAACACAAAAATTTTAAGTCATGCTTAGTTAAACATTCCATGCTTATTAAACCCATTATTGAATCATCAGAAAAAAATTATGGTTTTAGTTCTTTAAAAAACACTTTGAATTAAAATGTGCTATTTTTATAACTCAATATGCTATTTTTATAACTCAATATGCTAAGTAAGCTGTCTTAATGCACAATCAAAAGCAAAATTGTATGTATGTCTTTAGGATCTAAATATGTACTAATTAAAAAGAGACTTTTAAATGTGTGATAAAATCTTTTTAGCTGTTAAAGAGCAAGAAATTGTAAAGCTTACTCAAAAATTAATTGGTAGTATTACAATGGGAGATTATGAAACATATTCGTAAGTTTGATAAACAAATATTGTGGCTTTTTAAATTAAATTATTGCTTTTACTATCTACTATTTTTGTTTTGTTTTTTTTTGGTAACAACCACCAAAATTTAAAATCATGAATTCAAAATTAAGTCCTCTTATTTTATGTAAATACAATTTGAGGTTATAATACTGCATCGATAGTTTTTTAACTCAGAATTTAATTTCAGGAAACTGTGCGATGATAAAATGACATGTTTTGAGCCTCTTTGTAAAGGAAATTTGGTTGAAGGATTAGATTTTCACAAATTCTACTTTGATAGTTGTAAGAATTATTATTATTATTTTTTTTTTCATTTAATAAAATAAGTGGTGTTTTAACTATATATTAGTAGTATTTGAAAAGTGCTTTTTATAAACTGTTTTCAATTCAAAATCAACTTATTCTTTATAAGTGTTTACTTATAAAAGTTAAGGTGATTTTGAACTGTCTGAGCAAGACCTTATAAAATATTTCTATCTAGTTTTAATGGCGATACTCAGTTCTTCTTTAATGTAAATTGGCTTAATTGATTTAAAACTGTAGGTTGCTAATTATTCTTGTATACCATGCTTTTCAACAAACTCCAGGTGTTTTTTATTGAGTAGTAATTTGAATTGTTCAATACTCATTATGTACTTGCTAATGGATTTGGTGTGCTGTATACTTGCCAGAACTGACCAAAAGAGATATTAAGTATCATAATTAGACATGTAGACAAAGAATTTTGAATCTATTTGCAATTGGTCTGAAAAAATTATATAATTTGAACATTTTAGTGACTTATTGCTCCTACAAGCTAGCATCAGATTATGTTACAATCGTAAACTGTTTTATAGTATTAGCCCTAGGTTTATTTTACATTAAGGTGGTAATAATGTAGTTGCTACTATAACATTTATTTAATTGAGCTAAAGTTTTTTGTGTATCTTGAGAAATATTTTCGGACACCCTACTGTGCATAGCTTTAATTTTTCTTAAATTTTTTCCTTATGACCGTTTTACTTTTTTGTTGTTGTTTCTTTGTGATCCCAGCGGGGTCTTTCTGTTTTTAGTATCAACTTTTATTTCTTGGTTTTGTTTCACCATTTTGAAAACAGTTTTCATAAAAAACACAAATAAAAACAGCAGCGTTGTTTCATTTACACAGTTTTTAATGTAACTTGATTAAATTCAAACTATTGGTTACTTTAATAAGTTCCTGCCCATGGCCTACTTTATACATGGCCTGATATGTTGCATAAATAGGCCGAAAATTAGAAGGTCAGTTTTTCAGAGTTTTTTTTTCCCCAAGAATGTCGTGCTGATCAAGTTTCCAAATTAGTTGTGAGAAATATGGTAGACTCCACTCCTTTTATTCAATCAATAAGTGTTGATAACAATAAGCATGTAAAACTGCATTACAAAAGCTGTCCACTTCCACTTCCTCATTGGTTTAGAACTATCAACAATTGTAAACTCACAAGTTTATCTATTTTAGATAATTTGGTTTCTTATATGCACAACCTTTTTGAAGGAAATTCCTATTATTTAGTTAATATTATTTAGAATTTTCAAAACTAATCTTTTTTAAATCTAAAGGTCGACCTCCATATTCTTCAAAAGTGTTACGTTTTGCACTAATGCAAAGATATTCATCATCTCAGGCTTATTCGCATCTTCTGGAACAACTTCCTTTCCCCTCAAAGTCACTATTGAAGAAGTTAGTATCAGGTGGAATTGATTCCATAAAATCATTAAAGTTATTGTTAAATGAGGACAAAATAAGCAATGATTGTGTTATTCTTTTTGATGAAATGTATCAGCAGCAATCTTGTGAATACCACAGTGGTAGATTAACTGGGCAAGATAAAGAGGGTAATCTCTACAAAGGAGTAATTGTCTTTATGATTGTTAGCCTTAAGGAATCAATACCTCATGTAATTAAAGCCATCCCAGAGACTAATATCACTGGAGATTTCATTAAAGATGAAATAGAGGAAAGTTTAAATACATTAAGATCTGCAGGTTTTAACATTCAAGCATTGATTGCAGGCAACCATCCAACAAATGTCTCAGCTTATTCAAAATTGCTTAGCATTTATGGGTCAGATAAGCCAGAAGCAAATTTCTTTATCACTTATAATGATCATAAAGTTTATCTAATGTATGATAGTGTTCATTTGCTTAAAAAATTAAGAAATGATTTGATTAGTACTAAAAAGTTCATTTTCCAACCATTTCAGTTCACTGATACAGAATATATTGACCTAGTATCCAGAGGAGGTCTCTTAACTCCCTCAAAGTTAATTGCAAGTCATGTTATTAGTTGCTTTTCTATGCTTGATACAGTGAAACAAAGTCTACTTACGTTAGAAACTCTTGAGATCAGAAAAATAAGTGAAAATATTTTATATGAATATAATATGAACCAAAAATTTCTTTGTGACTTTCTCTTGTTAATTGAACAGTAAATATTTTTTATAATAATGAACAAAAGATTGTAAGTGGGAGTAAACACAAAGATAATGTATTATCTTTCAAAAGGAGACGAAGAGAAAAAAGAAAATAAGAAATGTAGTGAATATATATATATATATAAATTGTTTATACAAATAAATTGTTTTAAATACAAATTTGTTTATAATTTCAATATTGTTAATATCTCAACTCCAAATGCTATTTTATTAATGCACCTGTTATATTTTAAATGTTAAAAATTATATATTTGAAATGAACTATAAAATATAGTTTTACTTAATATTTAATAATTTTACTACTTATTTAATATTTAACACAGATGAATTAACTTAAAAAATATTAAATAAGGAGTACTTAATAAACTTTAAACTTTGGAAACGTTAAGCATTACTTTTAAAACTATTTTACATTTTAAAACACAAAAACTAAAAATACTGAAAAACTGACCTTCTAATTTTTGGCCTATTTATGCAACATATCCGGCCGTGTATAAAGTAGACCACGTCCCGCCTGTTTTTATGTAAAATAAAACACGTTTACTTAAACGAAGATGCAGTTAATATTCATTCAAAGTATTTTCAATTGCTAGTCATAATCCTTTCTCATCTTTCAGGTAGCAAATTGTTCCCCTACGGAATAAATCAATTTCTTTTGAAGCTATCCACTCATCGGCCCGTCTTTCGATGTCTTTATATGAGCTGAAGTACTCATCAAAAAGGCCATGCTGCATTGATCGAAATGAGTGGTAGTCCTATGGGCGGCAATTTCTGGTGAATAAGGCGGGGGGGGGGGGTAACTATTCCACATAAGTAATTAGCTGTTCTTAATCCACGTTAGCATTGCGTGGTTAGCATTATCATGTTGAAAAATCACCTTTTCGTGTCTATTGACATTCAGGGCGTTCTCGATAGCGAATAGAAATGATAGTTTTAGCTTTAAGAAGCTCATAATAACATAATAAACATAATAACATAATCACATAATCACATAATTTTACATAATATACCACGCCTTTTTTGATCCCACCATTACATAGCACGATCTTACATCCGTGAATATTCCTCTTTACTAATGATGTGGATGACTTCTCGGGTCTCACCTATGATTTCTTTACTCTCTCACCCCTTTATAGTTTTCTGCAAAGACTTTCATGCTTTTGAAGCATGAAAGGGAGTCTTTGCAGAGAACTATAAAGGGATGAATAATATGTACCCAATAGCTTTAAATAAATAGCTGAAGATTAAACGAGCATAAAACATGAAAAGATTTTTTCGTTAGTTATGAATTATAATATGCTAGGTTTATTTGAGAGACCGGTACTATTAGTGAGAATATTGTATGTTATCAGTTTTTAAAGTATCGCATTTTTAGTCATTGCCTGATTTTTTTTTTAACTATTAGTTTATTCAAATGCTTTAATTGTGTTTAGTAAAACATGTAGTTTCCTCTGTGAATACCACCATTCTTGCGCCTCATGTTATACTACTTTCAGATGAATCTGCTTGTATTAGTTACATTCGGTTGACACAAAAGGTCGATAGGTATGACTTGTATAATCTATCTTTTGTCTAATATTTTATGATCTCTAAGTTATATTTTGCGTTAAATATATATTTGTATTTCTTTTTTAGTAATCAGCACCCAATAACAGAGCAAAGCGAAGAGAGTAGGGTATGGCAACGGAAGGGGAGTCGATGGGTATGTGTTCACGTGCACATAAGTAGAAACGGTTTAACTAGCTGAGGCTCATTTTGAATTGATAAATAGGAGATCTCTAGTCAAGTGAATAACTATTTTGGCCACCTTGTGCTGCTTAGCACACTAAAGTTCTTTTTTGCTTTAGTGTTGCATGAAGCTGAGAACCATGTTTGTTTCTCTATTTTTATTTAGCTATCCACAAATTTTATTACATGCAAAAAACGTTTTTTAATTTGTTTTTATAAATACATATAATTTATTTAGTGATTTAACTATTTTTTTAAATCGAATTTGCTCCTTAAATTATGATCTTTTTGATTTAAAGCACATTTCAGTGGGACTTTCAACTAACTTGTTTTTCGTGTTTGAATAATCACACCATTTTTTATCGTTATTTGCTAAAGTACCTTTCATTCAGCTCATATCCCTTTCCTTTGTAATTTTTTAAGCAATTTTGTGGTAACGTCGCCATCGTGATCTGTTATATATCTCTTATTAAGGCGTGACTTATTTATTTTTGTCATCTTTTACGGTATTGTGGTGTATTTATTTAAAAAAAAAATTTCAGCATATTATTTGGATTCTATTAAAATGTGAGATGTAATAGCCAGGGTTATAAAAGTTACACCTTCGCAACACTAGGAATTTCTGAACTTTGTTAGAACTTAGATTTTGAAATAGTAGAGACTGGTATTTCTTAAGTTCATGCGCAGTAGGGTGTTTAAAAATACATTTGCACAGAATACAAAGTTGTTGAGTATGTCCTGATTATATACCTAGAACAAAAAAATGGTCACACTACTGAATGGTTTTTAATACCTCAACCATTCAGGGATTGAGAATCTCAATTTGAGATTCACAACTTGTTTGAATTCCTCTTCGAAATTCTTCTAATTCTATCACATCTAGATAAGCAAGTAAAATATCTTCTGTTGGATGTCATGTAGAGAGCTTATGAGACTTCTATCCAGCAATCATGTTTTTATCTTGGGGTTAAAATGGCGAGGATTTTAAGTTAAGAACTTATTACTCATACAAACTTATTTTTGTAAAAATCATCCAAGCATAAAGTTATTTTTTATTTAACTTTGTTTGGATGAGCGAGGAATTAAAATTTATATCCATATCTTTACGCCCGTCAGCGAACTATTAATTTAAAAAATTTAATATAAAAACGATAGGTTTTTGTTATAGTTTTATCACAATAAGTACTTATTGAAAGACTTTCAAATATTTAAGGTGGCACACAACTGAAAACAAGTTTTTTTTAAAAAAATAATCAAAATTATGATTTCTTTTTTTTGACGAGAGTTGAATTAATATTAAAAAAAAATAAAAAACAGCTATTTTTTTTTTATTTTTTAAATTCTACTATTCATAATGGTTAAAAATGTGTTATAAAACACGTGTTTTTAGTAAATCTTCAAAACCTGATAACTTGATTTTGCCTCAACAACTCGAACTAAAATTTTGAACATAGTTTCCTAGCCATATTTGATCCTGCTTGACCATGATATTTTTTGTAATTAAAATTATTTTACAAAATATCGCATTTTTAACAAAATCACTTAAAATATGTACACCTTGTACAGAGAGTTTAAACGCAATTGTTTTTTTGTAAGTTATGGTAAGCTTGGACTGTATGGTAAGTTATGGTAAGTTTGGACTGGTGCAAACAGAAAATCTTATGCAGAGTCTTCGTTTTTTGTTGTTTTTTTTCTTAGCCAATTATTAATTAAGAAAAAAACACAACTTTGAAAGAAAAAAACAAAATCTTTTCTGAAATGTAATATCAAACACAAGAAATTAAAAAATTGATGAGAAGAAAGTGCAATAAAGTTTAAACGCACTTATTAATTTTTTGTCATGGAAATATGCTAATATGGGATATAACCCCCGTTGTTTTTGATACATGCTTGTAATCGGCTTGGCATTGATTCAATAAGATTTTCAATCATCTTGATTGGTATTTTAAGCCACAATTTTGTTAGTTCTTTTTTAAGCATTTCGTGACTAGTTATTTGCTTTTTTATTAGTTGATAATCCATCCAGCTCCATAAATTTTCGATCGGGTTTAAGTAAGGTGATCGTGCTAGCCAAGTCATGAGTTGAATATTACTTTCAATGAAATAATTGGTAATTGAATGTGCTCTATGACATGGAGCATGTCTTGTTGAAATAACCAGTTTTGATCAGCCTGGAATAAATCGCAACCAGGGATAAGCGATTTTTCCAAAATGTCATGATACCCATACTGATTCAATCTTCCTTCGTATATTTTATGACAGCCAACGCCTGAGCCTGCTATGCATCCCCATATGCCGACAGAGCCACCACCTTTTTGAATACGGCTGTGAATGTGTTGCTTCAAATATTTTCCCGTATTTTTGAGACGAACAAATCTCTTGCTTTTTCTGTTAATAATTTTAAAATTCGACTCACCACAAAAGATAACTACCTTCCATTGTTCCACTGAATAGTTTAAACGCTCTTTGCACCAATTTTTTTCGTTTATGACGATCGCTTAACGACAACATAGGCTTTCTTACAGCATGAAATGAATTTAATTCTTTTTTGCGTAATAACTTATTGTCGAACGATTAGCTGTTTTCTCTACAAGCAAACTATTGGTTTCTGCACTTAAAGCTGATACTCCTGCTTTTGGGTTGCGTCTGCTAAGCGTATATAGCATGTTTTCATCGTAAGCTGACAGTTTTTTTGGGCGCCCAATTCGAGGTTTATTATTGACACTACCAGTCAATAAGTAATTTTTTGTTGTTGTACGAATGCTGAATTCAGAAATATTCAAGTGTTTGCTGATTTGTCGATTGCTCAATTTATGCATGCGATGAGACAGCTCTTTTACCCATGAAAGCATGATCTTTTGACAAAGTTTTATCAGTTGAAAATGGCTGAAGGTTGAATCAAATCGTAGACGCAGTTTTTTTGAAAAATAAAATAAGAATAAAGATGCAAATACAATATGCTAAAGATGGCAGGCTTTTGAGTGATGAAAATGCGAAACAAGTTATGAGTTTTCCAATCAAAGTGCGTTTTAACAAGTTACGAGTTTTCCAATCAAAGTGCGTTTAAACTTTATTTCAAAAAATTGAAAGGACTTTATTGGTCCGTTAATTTTCTTATCACCCTCCACCTTCTTTATGGTATCTTATAATTTTTTTTTTTTATCTCTAAATCGATAAATTAAACCATTAGTATAAATAAACATAAAAAATGCGGACTACATCTCATCAATTTATCGGGTTATCATTTCTTAAAAGAATTATACACGTTAAAAAAACAAGTGCGCTTAAACCCTCTGTACAAGGTGTATATGAAACATCAATAAATCATGCACTTTAAACGTCAATATTTCACTTTCTATAAATTATCATTAAAATTCTGAGGGTTTAACTAAGCATTATATTATAATAAACTGTTTCAAAATGATATTAATAAACTTGTAGAATGGTCTACAAAATGGAAATTAGGATTAAATTTTGAAAAATGTAAAATTATGCACTTTGGTTCAAATAATAAAGAATATCCTTATTTTATGACTAATAACAATACATTAATGGAAATTTAAAAGTCAAAACTAGAAAAAGCCATTGGTGTTTATATATCAAGTGATTTGAAATGGGCCAAACAAGTTAAATATGCATCCAGTAAAGCAAATAGTATGCTATCACCAATAAATAATACATTCAAGTACAAGGATAAAGATCTAATAAAAACACTGTACTGTACGTATGTTAGACCAAATCTAGAGTTTTCGATTCAAGCATGGAGTCCGTATTATACAAAAGATGTTAATGAACTAGAAAAAGTTCAACGAAGAGCAACCAAAATGATACTGGAACTAAGACATCTTTAGTACTAAAAAAGATAAGAAATTTTGGATATGACAACTTTAGAGACTCGGCGGCTAAGAGGTGACTTGATCCAGCAATTCAAGATATTTAAAGGTATTGAAAAGATTGATATTAAACAAAATCAAGCAACGAACTCTATTTGCTCATCAGGTCCAGCATCTAACCTTAGAGGAGCAAAACATAAATTGAAACCTGTTTTGGTTAGAAATTGTATAAAAAGGCAATATTTTTTCAGTAATAGAGTCGTTTATGGATGGAATAGTCTACCAGCAGAAGCAATTCAATCAATTACACTTAACAGCTTCAAATCAAACTTGCAATTGGTCGATTTAAAAGCAATAGCAAACAAGACGAAAATCAAGAAAGTTTATTTTTAACACTTTGTTATTTAAAACTGAACAATAATTAATATATATCGGCTGTCATAGATATTACCTGGCGCTTTATCTCAACAGCATTAACTATTATTATTATTGCTAAACAAATTCTGAAAATTTTATTATGTAATAAAGTTTCGTTAATGAGAAAATGTGTTTCAAAGTTTAAAAAAATACATATTTCCAAAAATAAGAAAAAAATATATAATAAGAACATAATATTTAACAAAATCCACCAGGGATGTAACTATCACTTGTTTCTTTTATTTGCTGATCATCTATAAAACCTCTTTTAACTGCTCTTAGTTTTTTTTCTGAATTTTACTTTTATCCATTGATTTTTTCTTCTTTCTTCGAATTCTGGTTTTGTCAATTTTGCTTGACGAAGCTGATGTAACAACTCCATTCAAGCCAAAGTACTTTAAAACTTCTATTACACCATTAGCACCATCGATGTTGCTAATGGTGTAATAGAAGTTTTAAACTCTTTCAAGCATACGCGTGTGTAGTACGCGCACTAGATACACGTGAATTTTATTTAAAAAATACGTAGTATATATTTTATACGTGGTATTACATGGTATTTGGGATTGAGGAATCCAAAAATTTAACATAAATTATTATTTCCGCACATAAATGACACTGAGACGCGTACGCGCGCATAATACGCGTCTTTGGTACGCGTAAAATTTATTTCTAATAACAACTTAAAATTTTCTGACCAAAAAATACTAGAATTGATATATCAGATGTTTATATTTGATGGTCATGTAATTTTTGCCGTTTTTTCACCGAAATAATGGCAACCTTTTAATTTAGTGCCCTTTTTTTAATAATATTAAATTACAACGATTCTTTGTTTAAAAAGTAAAAACATTTTTTTCATAAAACTTATTTTTTATATTATATGGTTAAAAGAAGTTAAAAAATTTAATATTATTTTCAAAGAAATCTGAAAAATGAGTGAGTTATTTTTTATTTCGTTAAAATGGAGACTTTTTAATCTAAATAAAAGTTTTTAATCTAAATAAAAATTTTAATCTTTATTTATTTCAAATATATTGAAAAAATCTTTTATCTTTACATATTTCAAATATATTGAAATAAAAAATCAAATTCAGATTTTTTTCATCAAATTAGAAAAATGTTCTAAAATAAAATTGAATATATACCTATTTTTTTGGTTTAAATAAAAGCTAAAAATTTACAATTGAAGGTGCTTAAAAAATTTTTTTTCTCGCTCTCCATGAATTTAGAAGACTGAACCGTTTTACACAGAATCTAAGCTGATGAATAAATTGTAAGCAAGGGCTTTGCTGCATAAGCAATGTCAAGTACAAACTGGAAAGAGGAAAAACTTCATTTTTTGTGAGTTTAAACGGAAATTTTCTCGGACCTCTAGAATTGTTTAAATCAATTTTAAGAATTTTTAAAGTTAAAAGTTTTAAAATATATCACGGTTTGCCGAAAACTCGCCAAGTTTATAACGGCATCGTCTTTGCCGCATTATTTTCTAAATACTTTATATCAACAACTCAGTGCACTGAATCTTTTATCAAAGGAATAATCCTTTAATAAAATCCTAATAAAATCCTCTTTTGTAAGCTGCTTCAGGACCATCTCTCTACATTGTCCAGCAGTAACCAATGTGATTCTCCAAAAATGTTTTTCAAAAATTTGAGTATTGCTAGTTTTTTTTTACCAGTTTTCATTAAATATACTTACAATTCAACAAAGGTTTTCAACATTTAAAATAACAATATTAGTTTTATTTTGGCTAAACTTTTGTACAGAATATTTTTAAAAATCAGTTTTCAGTTTGTCTCTAACTCTCTGAGTTTAATGAATTCACAAACTGTTGTGTAAGTCCATTATTCCGTTAGAAATTGACGATTTCTTAGAAGTACGTTAGTAGAAACTTGATTGTGGCAAGAAAGAAATGGGACATCGAAGAAGACATACGGGCCTCCTAGTATTGATATTTATATATACAATTGATTTCACCTTCTTTTTAACCCTTAAGAGCGTCATTATGTTTAATATCTATTTTCCATTTACATAAAATTGTCAAGTTAATCAGATTTACTTAACATTTACTTTATATTTGTTAACAGCTTATTATCTTGAAACTATTATCATTACACCTAGTCACTCAATTAGTGATTTTGTATTAGTTGTATTCTAGTAGTTACTCTTCATGTAACTAAATTTGAAGCAATACTTTTTTATAAGTTTAACACTATTAATTTTAAACAAGTTTATTCTTGTTAAAAGCAATACTGTTGAACTTAGAAATTGTGGTACAATGTTATTCTTTGATCGAAAATATTGTTGAAATTTGTTTCTTGTTATTCATTTCATAAAATCATGTGTTTGGCCTAAAGTAAATATTGTCGATGAAACACAGACGGAGATGGTAAAGTTTTAAGATAAATTCAAATTTCTAATTCCAATAAAAAAAAAAAAAAAGAAAAAAAAAGAAAAAATTTAAGGCAGCTCAGACACATAAAATCATCCATACAATAGAAAACTTCGTCAAAGCAAATGATCCAATTTTATTTTAGAAGCATAATTTACATTTTTTGCCCACAGTAGTCTGTATACAAGTGTGTATGTGTATGTATATATGTAATATATATATATATATATATATATATATATATATATATATATATATATATATATATATATATATATATATATACATACACATACACACTTGTACACACACACACACACACACACACACACACACTACTATGGGCAAAAAACAACGCAAAAATATTCATTAGTGTTTGTGATATGCGCTCTTTTGTAAGCTAAAAGTAAATTTTTCGTTTTTTGTCTGAAACTATTCAACAACGCAGTTCCATTAAACTTTGTGTGCGGAATGAAATTTCTGCTGCCGAAACGTTGAAAATGTTGCAGAAGGCCTTCGGTGACCAAGCTCTATCGAAAACAAGAGTTTATGAATGGTACAAAAATGTTCAAAGGGGGTCGGGAAAGCGTTGAAAACGATGCAGTCAGGACGACCATCAACATCAACTGATGAGCTACACGTCAACAGAATGGAAAAATCAAATCTCAATTGATGCCAAAAATGCTCATTTTCATGGAAAAACAGCGCTGCGTTTAAGTGTGTGAAACAATGCGTCCGACTATCAAGAAAAAAAATGAAACATCATAACTAGAGATGAAACTTGGATCTACGATTATGACCCGAAAACAACCAACTAATCAGGTGAATACAGGGCTAAACGTGAGCTGAGACCAATTCTTAGTTATTGCATCACGATAATGCACCATCTCAATTACCCCAGTATATTTAGACATGCACATTTTGCTTTTAACAATTTGCATTTGAATGAATTAAGATTTTTTTCTGAACGATTTAATGAGGAAAATTTATGGAGTGTCTACGCCAGTGCTTTTGGAAGAGTCTACCTGGAAATATTGTGACCAATCGAAAACACAATTTAAACTCAAAAACATTCGAAATGTTTCTTCTTATGCAACAAAACTATGAAAGAATTAGGATCAGAATGAAAATTCATTTAATTTTTTTAAATAAGAATATCTGAAAGTATTCCGAAAAAAATTCCGAAAGTTCATTGTTAAAAAAAAATGCAAACAGGAAGTTCCAAAAGTACGATTCTCAGAAGTTTTGATATTTCGTCTCAATAATTCCTATTCATTTTCATCGCAATCATAAGTCTAAGTTTCGTGCCATTTTTTGCTAATATGTGTGTGTGTGTGTGTGTGTGTGTGTGTGTGTGTGTGTGTGTGTGTGTGTGTGTGTGTGTGTGTGTGTGTGTGTGTGTGTGTGTGTGTGTGTGTGTGTGTGTGTGTGTGTGTGTGTGTGTGTGTGTGTGATACATATGACCAGAATAGTTAGAGACGTCCGAGAGATCACAAGTTTAGAAGGGAACATTTATGCAAATATATGTATTTAGCGAATCTGCAAAAATTAAAATATGTGGTTTTTTTTTTTAAAATCACGTTTACAATTTTTAGTGCACACACTCAAACACGCACACACGCACGCACATAAATGACCTTAAAGTATAAACTTGAATAAAAAAACGTTGTTGATAAATCAGTTTGAAACAGATATTGATAGCGCTGGTATTGAAATTTTTGAGATAGGCGTCTCCTCGAATAAGTTGGTAACAGGATTTGTCAAGGTTGCATTAAATGTACTCTTCATTAAAGTATGTTTGAGTAGAGGACTTAACTAAAAGATAAAAAACTATTAGCGGCAGGGAATACAAAAACCTCAATTAAAAAAAAAATAAAACTTCTGCAGTCTCAAAAGCACCTGATATGTGCCAGGTCCAGGAACATCACAGATAATTGATTTAAACCGTTCCTCTTTAGTTACTAAATTACCACCAGGTACCGAAGGCTTTTTGATATCATAATGACCAGGACCTATTTTAGGTAACAGTATAGTAAAAAAAGTCATTTTCAAGCAGATCCTAGCAAACCTCTTATAATCAAATCAATTTCCTACAGTTCTTTCAAATTTGAACATCATTAACAAAAAAGAAACTCAATGTAGATTATCGCTATACATAGAACACAATCGTATTCAATGTACAAGATTGTTACATTCAATATATAACACCATAATATTCAACACAAAAACATGATAAGCAACAGAGAACGATATGAAAAACACAAAGATAGGTGCACCTTAAAGTTTAGACTAAAAAATACCGACAACAGATTAACTGAATTCTTTATAAACAAAGTAAGGGGAACAAACACACTTGGTTGAAGAAAAAAAAACATACAACAATTACCATTATACCTGGGGTATCAAGGTCAGATTTTGTTAAAATAGCATCATTGAAACGTTCTGCGGAAGAAAGAAAACCACAACTGTTCTTCTTGAAATGTTTCTCCAACATTTTCTCTATATGATTTTGATTAAATTATATATTTTTCTAACATTAAAAAAAAAAATTTATAACTTATATTTAATATAAATTGGTTCTATAATAAAAATTACCATGAGTATAATCATGAAAATTGCCTAAATCATTTGATTCATGTGGTGATGCTCCCTTTAAAATAAGAGTTTGTAATTTGATAAACAGGTATGCAGCTTTATTTTTTCTAAAGAACCAATTTGAATATGTATTAAATTAAATTATATATATTTCAGAAAGTGAAACCTTACTTCTTTTGCAATGCTTTGTAGTCGAGGTGTAGTAGATTTAAAAACTGCATGATTTTTATGAGAAAAGCACTTCTGAGGTGATTTAGGTAAGTAATGAGCAGGACCTAAAATTAAAAGTGTTACATACATACATACATACATACATACATACATACATACATACATACATACATACATACATACATACATACATACATACATACATACATACATACATACATACATACATACATACATACATACATACATACATACATTTACAAATATATCTATAGTATACCAGGCATTAAATGCTCTTCTTTACTATTTAAATGAAATTCTCTTTCTACAGTGGAACCAAAGCCACCTTTTCTTATGCTTCCTAAACTAGAAGTCAAAATAATAATTATTATGATGATGAAGATAATTTGTTAATACACTGATTATGACAATGATAATGATGGTGGTGGTGGTGGTGGTGGTGGTGGTGATGATGATGATGATGATGATGATGATGATGATGATGATGATGATGATGATGATGATGATGATGATGATGATGTGATGATGATGATGATGATGTGATGATGATGTGATGATGATGATGATGATGATGATGATGATGATGATGATGATGATGATGATGATGATGATGATGATGATGATGATGATGATGATGATAAAAATAGCATTTACAAAATACTTACAAAGCCTTTCTTTTTAAAATAGCACTCATATTATCATAGGAATAAGCACCAGGTCCTATATTAAAAAATAGGAAATAAGTACCAGTTTTTAAATTTTAAAAAATATAGCAGCCTAACCATATGATCTGTTTATTTCAGCAGTAACCTTATGATCTGTCTATTTCAACAATGTAAATTCAATAAGTAAACTGTAACTTTTTTTATATACCTGGTGTTAAATTGATATGATGTTCTGTTGGAAAACGAGTGGCAGTCTGACCAAAAGGAGTGTTGTTTAATCCCTTTAACCTAAAAAATGAACCATACGTTTTATGAAGATTCTATCAGTGCATGCAGAAAAGTAATATTTACAAATAAGGGATCTACCAAACCACTCTGAATGACCTCTTTACCTGCTGCAACTTTCAAAAGCATGCCTAGGATCATCATAAGAACCAGGTGCAGGTAAGTTTTCTTTTGATTCGATAAACCGCTAAATGAAAATAAAATATCTAAAACCAGTCAGATTAACTACTCTACCTAATAGTTTTTGTACTTTTTTGTAAATTTAAGTATAATCATCTAATTACTCTACATTAAAAATCTTTTAAAAAAAATTTAAACCTTGGCTTTAGAACCAAATGAGGGCCTTAATCCAGCTTTTTCATTTATTCTCACATTTTCAAATTGGCTTTTTAATTTGTACTGACCAGGACCAGGAACACCCTTCAGAATAAATATTGTTGTTAATTCATTAGAAATAATAGTAGCATTTAACAAAAGAAATTGTTTTTAATCATGAGAACCTTTTTTTTTTCAATTAGTGTGATGAGTTCATGATAACGCGGAAGCTAAAATGCAAACAAAGATCTTATAAAAAACTTTCTCCTCTGTACTAATTTATTTAAAACTTTTAAAAAAAATGATATCATTTTAAAATATTTTATCATATTTTGATCTTTCACTAATCATTTTCGAGGTCAACCTTAATAAAAAAGTCAAGGTCAACCTAAATAAAAATTTTGTTGTTGTTTACATTAAATAAAGGTAGTTATTATGCTTGGTGATAATAAAATTGCAATATATTAGTTAGGAAATACTAACTAATTTATATTCTTACTACAATTTATTGCTACACTTCAGAAACATCCAATACTAAAAAGTTTTTTAAGAAATAGTAATCATGAAGTAATTGTGATGGACAAAAAGATTTATTTTTATTGTACAAGAAATTAGAGGGCAAGTTAAAAAAAAGCTATTATAAAGAGAGAAGGACCAATGAAACAGTTCCTTAAAAAACTATTTAACAAAAACTTCTTATATTAAGTATAAGATCACAGTATAAAGATTTTTTTCCTACATTTTTGCTTCTTATCTTTATGGCCTGCTTAAATTTCATAAATTTTTTGAACCTAACATTAATTCAAAACTTTCACCTTAAATTCTTCCATAGGATTGTTTAACAAGAACCTTTCTTAATTTTTCAGTGATCTTTTTATTCCATACATTTGTACAGAAAACAAAGAATCATTTAACTTTGTTGAAGTATAAGATGTAAGCATGTTAAATAAAAGTATGTTCTCTTTGAACAAATCTTTTAACAAATATTCTTTTAAATGAAACAACTAATTAGGCAGTAGATAAAAGATTTTTAATAATTATGTTTATTTTATTGAAAATATTCAAAATTGAATGAAAAAAACCTTTCTTACATTCTATATAAAAAAACATTTCTTTTAATAAGATTATAAAAAATCTAAATGAAATTTTTAGAAATGATAAAGATGACTTCAATTTTTTAATCAAACCAAAATCTCACAAATTTTAATTTTCAGTTGAAAAGTCACTAATTAAATAAGTGGCTTTTTTAGATTTTTTCTACCTGACAACTTAGATATTTAATATAAAAACACACAAATTATTACTATTTTACAAAAAAAAGTTTATTGGTAGTATATATTATAAATAAGTATACAATATACATACAATATACATAAATTATACATTAGTACATTTTAAATAAGCCTGATAAAATCTTACTTAACAATGTTTACAAGACAATACATGATTAAAAATCAATTTGAATTTATTAACACTTAAATTGACATGTAAATAAAAAAACTATATCAACAACCATATTAAAAAAAAACTATATTAAAACTTTACATCCACCTACATCAAAATTTCTAAGAAAAAGTTTTTTTAAAGAAATTTCAAAAATCCTTTAATACTAATATCACTTTAAACTGTTTTAAATTGAAAGTTATTTCTGCACTAAGCATAAAATAATCATAGTTCAACTTCATTTACTGTAATGCTAATTAGAGTGCTGTAACAGTTTTACATTACCAAATAAAAGAAAAGATGTCAGAATAACAAAACATCACAAGGAAAATTGTCAAAACAGTAAAACGTCAGAATAAAAATAAATTTTTATTCAAAACAATTCTGAGAAATCTTTCTACTGATTGAACCAAAAGTATTTTTAAACCTTGTTTATGTTGTAAGAATGTAAGAACAAATATAGAAAATATTTTTGGGGGAAATAGATATAAATAGAACATTTTTGTTAGGCCCAGAAGCAATAATAAGACCCAAGAGGATCTAAATAAAAAATATACATGGAAACTTTGAAATTGTTTTAAAACAGCTTTTCTCAAACATTTTTCACAATATCAAATTTTTGTTATTTAAATCTCGTTCCCTCAAATTTCTGAAAATGGATATCTTTTTAGCTTCCATAAGCTAAAGCTATTTTGCAATAGTCTTTGAGCATTCTTTACTAATATTTTATGCAAAAAGGTGCAAGTGTCATTATATAAAGTCAACTGATGTTTTCCTGTTCTAACTTCTTTCCATTAGTACATTTCCTGTTAGAATATTTTATGACACTAAGTGCACAATTTCCTACTTCTGACTTATTTCCATTCTGATATTTTTCTGTTCTGATAATTCTCTGTTCTGACTTAATATAGCAATCCATCTAGTTACAATTAAATCACTAGAAATTAAAGTAAAAACTGTTTAAAAAAATTAAATTAATAAAATTGTTTAAGTTTAAATTCAACATTTTGAAGAAAAATATACTTTGTTTTTAATTGGCTTTGGTTTTTCTTCAGAAATCTAAAATAAAAAATAAAAACTAAGAAAAAGTAAATTTATATTTAAACTTATTTTATAAAAAAAACTTTTACATTCAAAACAAGAGTTCAACAGAAAAAAAACTTGCAGAGTCCACTAATGGTTTAAACTTGTTTTCATACGGATCATAACTGCCAGGACCTGGACCATCAGTACCTGTTCAATATATTGAAGAAAAAGTTAATAATACAGCCCTAAATTTAGTTGAAAAGGACACATGTTTGACTTCATAATACACTAATACCTTTAAAATTTGGACGCTTTGAAGTCATTTTTCCAAAGTGAATGCCTCTATACTTTTTTACTGCAGCTGTTTCCTCCTGTTAAAGGAGAGGACACTTTTAGTTTAATTGAAATACTTTAGTCAATAACATTTTAGTTTGCAATTTTAGAACTTTAGTAAAAAAACGTTTATTTCAAAATATATATTAATATAACATTTAAAAACGTTTATTTTTGATTTTGATACAACTTACATAATTAATCTTGTAGAAAGCAGGACCCAGAGTGACATCATGGTTTACAGCTTCTTGTTTATGCAAAAAGCCTTCAATATCTTCATAACCATTTGCTTGACCTGGTGAAGGAATTGATGGAGGTTCTTGTTTATGTGAAAGAACTAAACAATTACCAGACTAAACAAAGGCAAATAAATAAATTTATATAAGCATACAGTGATGGGGAGAAATGCATTGCATGTTGCATGTTGGTGTAATTGTATTACAAATTTTAACAACTTTTATTAGTAATGCAGGGAGCTTTGATGCTATGGTGTGATGTCAAGACCTTGGAAAATTATTGAGAGATTAAATGTTGATGTTACTCCATCAGATTTCAGCTAATTAAGTTCAATGGTACATGGAGTACCTGAATAGCGCATTCATTGAAGAATATGAAGACTTCAAAAGATGTAAAGATTTTTGGATCATGTCAAAAGAGTAGAAATTTTATTTTGATGGAATCAAAAATTACCAAAAATTGGGAAAATATTGTACAAAGTATTAATAATAACATTTAATAAAAGATTATATCCAGTATTTCCAAAATAAACATTTTTTTCTTAAAAAAGAAAATTGTTGTTACATACTTACATCCCTATTAATTGTAAAAAATTAACTATTTGAAGTTTAAAATTATTAAAAAATAATCAAAACTGCAAAGTTGTTATGCTAAATGTACAGTGAATTCATGACATAATTTAAATCTATAATTTTTTAAATCATTTATCTTAAATATATTTCTGTGGCTATTAAAAAGTAATTATCTAAAAAGTATTATAAAACTGTCTAAACTAACAAAAAAAGACAGAATTAATAGTAATACTTGCCTATAAATCAAATTTTGTGCATGTTAATTTATTTCCCTTAATAATATCAGCTATAGCTGCTTTACTTTTCCAATAATTTGTTTTAAGCTTGATCTCTTAATTATGATTTCTTTCTTAATTATGATGAATTTTTTGGAAGTAGTTCCAATTTTTGATGAAGTTGTTTCATCAAAAAATAATAACTATTGCATACACATCATAGGTATGAAGAACAAACTATGAGTCTAGTTGTTATTGAGGATACAGAACCAAAAATGATAATAATTGCATACACATAACAGTTATGAATGACACAAAATGAGTCTAGTTTTTGAGGATCTAGAATCAGCTTTTCAAGATAGATTATTTAAGATCTCTTGGCAAACTGCAAAAATGTAGAACAAATAAAATAAAAGTGATGTGCATATGAAATGGTTTTTAATGCTGTGAAATTTTTTCTTGTTATTTCTAATGCAAAAAGTTAAATTTTCTTCTGCCAAGCTGTAGACAAGGTTTATAAAACTGTCCAGCAATACTCTTAGAAAACTTTAACTAATATTCACTTAAAGTTATTATTGGCATTTTGAACACTTGATAATTCCTTCCAATTACATTATTAATCAAATTTGCTATCAATTACTTCAAACCTAAAAAAGCAAGTACTGAAAATTTAAATTAGCTTCTTAATGTCCATTAAAAGATTATCTTCTTGATGATCTTTTAGTGGGCATCAAAAACTGATTTGTAGAGTATATCGAAAATTCAAAATGATTTAAATTTATCAAAGTTGATACTTCTCTAACTATGCCTAGATAAATTATCATTTGACAAGAGCTTTAAAATAACGCTTTCTATGGAGAATTTGAATACCATTTTTTAGTAACAGATTCTAACATTTTACAAACGTAACTAGCTACTAGTTTATTTCAGTGTTAAAGAGTTTTAAAGTTCTAAACTTTTTTCTATGGAAGTAAAACAATGCAAAAATCTAATAGCTTCTTTTTTTTTTAATTTCATCATTCTTGTAAACTTTTTGAAAACATTAAATGTAAACACTATTTTAGTCAGAGAATATATCAGAATACTTTGAAATTTTACAAAACCTTTGCACAAAACTGTAATAAATCTATCTTTTACGAGTTTATATAAGCTTAGACATTTTCCTGAAAACTATATTATATATTTATTCGTTATATGCAACTATATTTGCGTGGATATTGTTTGAGTGTGTGTGTGAATAATATTAAAAATGGTTTACATACTGATCGAGAATTCTTTTCATATTGTGTTGAAAAGTATTGAGTTTTTTTACACAACCAATCTGATATAAGATCATAGGAACCTGGTCCAGGAAATCCATCATACACATCTGAGAACCTTAAAGCTTTATTTTTTAAAGTAGATCCACCTTTTATTGATGTAAGGTATTTAGGATTATAGTTTCCAGGTCCTGGAATTTTAGCAACACATTCTGGGATAGTAAGAAAAGATTCACGAAGTGATAGTGATAAAAATGGTGCATAACTATCTAAAAATAATTTTAACATATTTAAAACATAATTTTACCATATTTACACACCCCTCTTAGACCCTGAAAAAAAGTTCTAAAACTCATAAAATGTGTGTGTTGTGTGTGTGTGTGTGTGTGTGTGTGTGTGTGTGTGTGTGTGTGTGTGTGTGTGTGTGTGTGTGTGTGTGTGTGTGTGTGTGTGTGTGTGTGTGTACACACACATATATATATACATACATATACCAATTTTTTTAATGAACATTTTAGTTGGAGGATAATAACTTCCGGGACCAACAGCTGGTGGAGTCCCTGTTGTTGGTTGAGTAAGTACCCTAATTGCTCTATCATACATTCTTTGTTGTTTATCTAACCTTTCTTATTGAGTACACTTTACCTAAAATAATACATATATGCTAATGAATTAAACATTAAACATAAAAATAACAAATTAAATATAAAAATAACAACTCAATTGAACTGTAATAAATATTTACTAATAACTATTGTCTAACTTAATTAGTAAAATATAAACTATACTTATTATATATTATTTATTGAATGTACAGTTTTTAAAATCCGCACATTCCAAAAGCCATTTTTATATAACAAAGTTGTTAGAGCGTTGCTAGGCTTTAAAGCTGATCTACACGGTAACATTTTCGACAAACGTCATTAAATTTTTTAGCAATTCTATGTATATTCCTCCAACTTTTTCTTTTCGGAAGAATGAATCATAATTTTTAGAACTCATAGAAGTTTTATGTAACCTGTTACAAATAATGATCTCTGAAAATTTCAGCTTAAAAGCTAGAACGATTAATGAGTATTTGAATCAAGAATGGTTTCTTTAAAAAAGACCCAATTTTCGTGTCATTTAAATTTTATTTATGTGTTAAATGCGGATAAAAAACTGATCGTAGAAATTTTTAAATAAAATGAATTAGGATGTGAAATATTGAACATTGAAAATATTGAAATTACTTAAAATTAATAAAGTTAAAAATAAAACTTTCAAAAGCAAACAAAACAATTATTTAAAAGGGCAAAGGTTCAGGACCCAATAACTCAAAACACTCCTTTTTAGTATTTTATTTTAATAATTTTAATAATTGGTAATTTTTCATGTTTTAATAATTTTAATCTTTTAAAGGTACGTCACTTTACAAAAAGTATGTTTTATTTTAAGCAATTAAATCAGGAGGTTATTAGATATCTGAGAAAGAAAGAAGATCTGTTAAAAATCCAAAAAATTGGTACTACAGTTTTAGAATAAAGTTTTGCTAAATCAGCAATTTGTTTTTACTGTAAGTAATTTTATAACCTTCGTCGTACTAAATATGCTACCATACACTCCCTTTTTACAGAACTAAAAAATTTTTAAAGTAAATCGTTGTTCACTTCACCACTATTTAACGTGCCATTAAATAATGGTGAAAAAATTCTTCTTATCAAAATTTTTTTTTTTTTTTTCAAATAATTTGGAAAAACTCGAGTCATAACGGGTGGCAAGAACATTAAGAGACAAAATATAAAATTTGAGTATCTCAAAAACTAAGAAAAGGAAAAACAAACAGTTATTTGCGTTTTGTAAAATATTTGTTCTTTTATAAGTTTTCACTTTTTAAAGTAATGATAAACACCCTGATCTGTTACATTTCTTTATTTTTCCCTAACTCCCTTCTTTATGGACTGTATAGCACTAAGTCGATTTCTTTGAATTTTGTTTTAATTCTTTTGACCTACTGATCGGTTGTTTTCGCTTCGTAGCCATTCTCATAAACCTTTTTTTGCTGAACAACCCGAAAAATTTTCGATTGGTCTTGCTTGTGGAACTTTAGGCGGATTGATCTCCTTGGAAACATGGTTTAAGTTTCCGTCCATCCTTTTAGTAATGGGCACTTGCTAAATCGAGCTAAAATATGTACTGAAGTTTAGGATAATGCTTATGAAAAAATGGGAGAAGTCCATACATTAACCATTTCTTAATAAATAGTTTTTTTTTTTTTTTTTTTTTTTTCAGTTTTACATTTAATTAGTCGTAATATAATAAAGTCCGTGATATATGCTCTCGTAATACAACAAAATCCATGACATATGTTCTCGTAATACATCAAAATCCGAGATATATGCTTTCGTGATGCAATAAAATCCGTGATATATAGACTAATTTAAATAAAAACTTGGTATCTGATAGAAGATCTAATGATCTTGTCGCCAGAACCATAAAAAGTTATAATAGAATATAACTTAAGCCATTGATAGATATAGACAAATAAAAATGACAAAATACAAAAAACAAAAGAGCGTGTTTATACAAATTTCTTAATTTTAAAAGTATTTCAACATATTGTCATTAAAGAGAATGAATTTTTTTAATTTCTTTTTAAAGACTGGGAAGGTAATTGATAAATCAAAATTAGGTAAAACAATTTTGTTCCAGAGATTGGGTGATTTTTTGTTTTTAAGGTAATAAAATCTTTAAAAACGTGTAAGGACGGATTGATTTTACATTGAAACATAAAGCATAATATTTTATATACATTCACTTCATAAATGTTAAGTACTTTTATATTTTTGAATAAAAACTTTGAATGCGTAAATCGATTTTCAAAACAAACTAAGCGTAATGCGTGTTTCTGACGATGGTAAAGAGTACGCAACTTACTTTTACTTGTACTTCCCCAAGCAATATTTGCATAGTTAACATAACTATGTATAAATGAGTAATAGAGTTGGATTAAAATGGTTTTGTTTAAATAATTTCTTGACTTATAGAGGACTCCTATATTTTTAGAAACCTTTGTACAAATGTAGTCAATATGTGGTTTCCATGTAACATTCTCATCAAGATAAATGCCAAGAAAACTAGTAAAAGTTTCCTTTTTTATTTCTAGTTCATCAATAAGAATTTTTGGCATGGTTGTTGGTAAAAAATGTTTTTTAGAAATAGGGTGAAATAAAATGTATTTCGTTTTATCAAGGTTTAAAGTCAATTTGTTACATTTAAACCACTCAGATACGCATTTAAGTTCTTTGTTCATATCAGAAAACAGCTCATTAATATTATTGTTTGATAAGAACAAATATGTATCATCAGCAAACATAATACTCCGAAGATTAGCTGCTTTGCTAAAATCATTAATATAAATTAAAAACATAAGAGGACCAAGAATAGAGCCTTGTGGAACACCGCAGGTTATTTCAGTATAGTCACTTTGAAGGCCATCATTATAGGTAAGAAATTGCTTTCTATTTGAAAAGTAACTATGAAACCATTTTAGCATGTTGTTTTTGATTCCATAGTATTCGAGCTTAGTATTCGAGCAATATTTTATGGTCAACAGTATCGAAAGCCTTCGAAAGATCAATAAAGACTCCTAGGGTATATTGTTTTTTTTCGAAAGATTCTGAGATTTCCCTAACAAATTGAATAATTGCGTGCTCAGTTGAAACATTTTTTTTAAAGCCAAACTGTTTGGAATATAGTATATTATTTTGGTCAAAATATTTAAATATTCTATTATATATTATTCTTTCCAATAATTTTGAAAAAGTTGAAAGAACCGAAATCGGGCGATAGTTGTTGATATTTGTTTTATCGCCTTGTTTGTGAATTGGTATGACTTTCGCAATTTTCAATTGATCCGGGAAAACTCCTTGTTTTATAGATGCATTAAACACTTTATAAAGAATATCTTTCAGACTTTCATAGCATTCTGCAACTATATTACCACTTACTTCATCAGCACCAATAGCTTTATTTCTTTTTAAAGACTTAAAGGCTATATCGAGCTCGTCGTGGGATAATTCAGAAGAATACTCATTGTTATAATGAGATTTATTTATAGGACACAAGTAGTCTTCAAACGAATTTTCGGTCATAGGAATTTTTTTAGAGAGATTGGTTCCAATTTCAGTAAAAAATTTATTAAATATGTTTGCAATTTTGCTCGGTTCACATATATTTACATCTTCAAATTTTATAGTTTGTGGTAAAGAACTTAAGTGATTTTTTGATTTTCCTGTTATCTCTTTTATTATCTGCCAGGTGCGCGTTGAGTTGTTTTTAAACTTATCGATCAGATTAGTATAATAATTTTTTTTTAGATTTTTGCGAATTTTTTCAAATAAATTTTTATAATTTTTATATATTTTTTCATTTGCAGAAGATTTAGTTTTTAAATATTTAATATACAACTTCTGCTTTTTTTTCGAAGATTTTTTTAAGCCTTTTGTAATCCAAGGACTATTGAAGGTTTTATGACTTATAACTTTTTTACATACTGGAAAGTTTGATGGAACATGATTTTGCTTTAGGAATAAGTGGATTCGATAAACTTGCAATTAAAATCGCTACCCATATGAGAACTTTTGAAGGGAATTTTTCTTTTCCTGCATATTTCACGTTTTCTGGATACTTATCGATGTTATTGATGTTATTATAAATTCCAGAGTTCCCGGGCATTTCTATACCAATAAACAAAAAACATTTTTCTTCGCTAATTACTGTATCTTCTTTTTTTCCATAAAGATGATTTACCAACTTTCGACTCTTAATTCTTATTTTTATGCTCTTAAACGCTGATCGTCACTGTATTTTGGAGATTTTGTTTGTTTTTGGTAAGAAATTTGCATCTTCGACAATTGATATGAAATATGTTGATGACTTTTTCCAAATTTTGACCCAATTTTCGTTGACTCACTCCATTTACTTGTCGTTTGAATTGAGCTCGCTTAGTCAGTAAAGATGGCCGTCCTGTATTTTTTCTTGTCTTTAAATGATCGATCAGTTTGCAACTTATCTAAGACCTTATACAAAGTTGAACGTGCATAGGATATGCACGTTTAAAAAGTAATTCACAATTTCTAATTTGCTTATTTTTGGATATTTTACAATAAAATTATTAACATTTTCTTGAAGATTTTCACTCCTGGAAACTTTTAAACCAATTTTTTTAAAATATTTTTTTAGGTATATATTAGACACTCAGTAGATTGCAAATTATGTAATAATTGAAGCTGTGTTCTTGAGAGTCTCAAGAAAGAATCTAGATGTTAGATATTAACAGCTTCTTTTTTTTTTTTTTTGCTTAATTTATTAAGTCTGTTTTTAAAATTAATCACTGAAATGGAATTGACAACATCACTTTCCGAACAATTCCAATTTTCAACAATACGGTTTGTGAAGAAATAATGCCTCGGCAAGAAGTTTGGAGCATACTGCCTTCTTAACCTTTGATAGTGTAAAACTAAACATCTTCATACAGACATTTTAAATGAAAGAAAAAAAATGTACTTTTGTCCCTTAACTTTTTTGCAACCCGTTAAAATGTTTACGGAGCATCTTGAGCAGAGTTTTAAACAAAACCTTGACTCTTTATAATGGTGAAATTGTTAACAGCACGTTGAACAACTTTTAAGTTTTCTTATTTTACTTTTCTTTAACTTTATAGTTTCTTTTTACTTCTGATATTGACTTAATGTGATTCAGCCATTAAGTATCCTCATTTTCTGCTACATTATTTCGATTCGCTTCGCAACAAAAAGTTGTTTTATCCCGGAAAAAACCGATTGTGTACAATCGAAAATTTTTTTTGAAAATAGTCATTGCGTTTTTTTTTGTATCAAAGTGCATTTTGATTAAAATTAACAAGGGGCAGACTACTATCACCAGGGGCCTTTCCTATAAAGCATGTTACGCAAAACGCAAAAAAATGAGTAAATATGGACAATTTTGCGTAAATTAAAATTTTGCGTAATTACACAAAATTTAGAACTTGCAGCAGATTTATTTGCGTTAGAAATTTTGCATAATTTACTCAAAGATTCTGCGTAATTTACTCAAAGAATTACGTAATTTTATTTATAGGATTGCAGTTTACGGAAACATTTTTTTTTGCGTAAAAAAAAGCTGCTTTTTTGCGTAAATTACGTATTTTTCAGCTTTATAGGATAGGTCCCAGGTAAGTCACCGTATTCCCGAATAGTTGGAAAAAAAAAACTCAAAAATTTCTCTTAAATAATAAAATTCAAAATGGATTACGATCAAAAAATGAATTCAATCATAGTCATTTATGAGCATAAAATTTGGTGACCTAGAAGTGTGTTATGATTTTTTAAAATCTTTTTTGCTAACTGCCCAGCTATATGTAACTCTCAGGGTGCTAGAGTCTATTTCTGAACTTTTCGTTAAACCGATTAATCGACTTTCGCAGTTTTGCTTAAACACGGTTAAAATAAGTCAGAATAAAATGCTCCGATAATATCGAAAAAGTTCAGGAAAATTTCGATTAGAAGAGATTCTACGGAAATAGCACTTCAATAAAATAAATATCAACTTGAATTTCAAATTTCTACACAAGTTCTAAACGAGGAGTAAATGTCTAGACTTTTTTTGTATTCTATCAAGTGCGTAGTTACGTCAAGATAAAAACTGATGTTGTTTTTTGTGGAGAATAATTACTTCCTGATAAAACTTTCATAGGAATTTTTTAAATAATTTGTAAGCGTTGGCGTTTGATTATTCGGTTTTTAACGAGTAATAACTAGGCCCAATAGAAATTCACGGTAAAAAAAAAAGAAGAGAAAACTAACTAAATATATTTCGTTAATTAGCCTTCTTTCTATATAACTTTGTCCAAATAACGACATTTGTTTTCTGCATCAATGATACCCCCTCCATCTATAATAATGATAGCAAAAGAAAATAAATATCGAACGCAACATTTTTTATTAAAAAAGTGCATATAACTAAACATTAAGTTAAAAAAATTACTCCTTTTCTGGTTATTTCATCAATATCGTAACTGTATTTTAAACTTGTGGGAAGAATCCCTTGGCTGCAAAGTGATTAAATGAACTTAATAAAAATTGATTGAACCTAAAATTCAGCCGATCCTGCGATTTCAGAATTTTTGCAGCAGCTCTTATTTGGCTTTCCAAAAATATGTTGGTTTCTCATAACTGACATTTCGGTTCGGTTTAGGTTAAAACGAAACCAAAGTCGATACTTAAATTACACCCACAAAAAATTTTTTTTGAAGCGAACATAAAAGATTCCATTTATTTCAAAAATTATAAGGCGCTGAGTCTAAAAATAACATCCAATTTTTCACAATAAGCTTTTTTATGTTTGTGAATAAAACACATGGGGACATTATATTCTCTGTCGTCCCCTTTAGCCTTGACTTCTGACCACGCTACTGTTTGTTTGTAGGATAAGCCTTCGGGTTAAACAATGAAATAAAATTCCTTTTTCTAGCGGAGGCATTAAAATTAGTTAGGTATTAAAGTAAAAAGATGATTTAAACGGTTTTTCTCCATTTAAAAAATCCAGGAAGACTGGTGCTACTCTAAATAAGTGTTTACAAATGATTTTGTAATCTTTGTTGTGATTTGCACTTTAAAGCATGAAGATTTGTGAAAAAAAAAAATTTTGTGCATTCGCACACTCATATATATTTGTTTTCATACGTGTAATTTTCAGTTCATTAAATGGAAGTTTTTATCTTTAAGTAAAATAACTGCTGTTATCTTATTAACAACAATGGAAAGGAGGTTGAATGCTATTCATAAGCCTAAATCAAATACACAGCCTGATCTATATAAAGTTGATGCTGATGGTAAGGTGATATATACTGGTGGAAAGAATAAGAGTATAGATGAAGAACTGTTTGAATTATGTGCTTTAAGCGGAGTTAAAATGGATATTGATGTCTTTAACATTTTGATTGATCTTCTGCGAACTAATGTTAACCCAAATACCATAATGGATGTTTTGAAAAAAATGTCAAATCATCAACAACCAAACATCAAGAGTACAAAAGTTGTTTCAGATAAAATTCATATAACAAAAAGCAGTTCAGATAATGATAAATTTAATGACTAAAATAAAAATGTAGGGCTTTTGTGACCTTATTCTATACATATGGTTTTTTTTTATTTTTTAAATGTTTAAGTAAATTTACTTTACAGAGCTTTAAACTAATAACCTTTTTACATAGGTTTCCCTAATTCCAAACAATCTGAGACAGTCATGTTTTCTGTCGTTTGTTATCATTATTATTATTTTTTTGTTTATGTAAGGTTTTTGCGAGTCTATATTTTAAATATTTTAATAATTTGTTAATATGTATTTATTTATATACAGCTCAAACTTCACTTAGTAGTAATTTTTGGTTGTAATTTCTATTGTTAGTTTGTTAAATATATTTAAAATATGTTTATATATAAATGTATATAAGTAATTTATGCAGATTTGTTTATATCATTAAAAGATTAAGTTAAGGAATGAAGAAGCATTTGCCATTTGAACAGAAACCAGTAGATAACTGGAATATATCAGATGTTGGAGAGTGGTTGTGTCAAAATGGGTTGTCACAGTATAAAAAATTATTTTGTGATCAGCATAAAATTGATGGCCCCTCTTTAATTACTTTAACAATTGATGATCTTAGGCAACCACCAGTTCAAATTGCTGTGTTAGGTAAGAATTTGCCTTTGTGTACTTTCATATTGTTATAAATTTACATGATGTTATATATTTACATAATATTATATATTTGGATGCCTGGCTAATTTGAATCTTTAAATTTCTTTTGTACCATTATATTAAATGCCACAAGATAAGCTCACAGTAAAATTTTTAGAATCTAAAATGCATATTTAAAGGTTTTTTAACAGCTGCAGACTTGAAATAATTATCAAGCAATATATACCTTATATGGTATATAAGTCAAGACTTTAAGCTGTTTATAAATGGTATTTATGATAGTTTAGAATAAAATGTTTCAGATATTGTATCGATGTAACAATGTCATCAGAACTGTGCTTTTTATTATCAGATATACAAAAATAAATATGATTAATTCAGCTTTAAATAATGTAATAAATCATAATCACTCAATGTCCATCTTCAGAAATTTATCTCTGATAAGCAGTGGTTTTCTGGCTTCTGGGTACTTGGCTCTATAGCTTAAGATAACCTGTAACCTCTATAGCTTAAGTATTTTCCACTTGTTGTGATAAAGGTACTGTAAGCCTAGATCAACTTCTCAACTCACTCAGCTTAGTTATTGACCACTATTTGACTGTTGACCTCTTTGCAGCTAGAAAGTTCACCAGGTTATGTTACTCATGTGAATCTGTTTATCTTACAATGAGATTGTTAGATAAACAGACTCACAAGTTTATCTAACAATGAGATTGTTCTGCTAGACACAATATCCTCATGTAATTTCTCCTGAATGGAACTTGGTTCTATATTTATCAGTATTATTATTATTTTTTTTTATTTGGCATTTCTGCAATAACTTGCTTTCAGATTTTTACAGAGTACAGCAACTTGGCCATTCACCTAGCCCTATGTAATGTTCTGGAGGGCATAAGTGGAACACTACATAATTTAGTATCACCCAGAAAAAATATTAACTCTAACAGTTCATGATAATTGTCTTGAATTATCAGACATTTGCTCAATCAAGTGCAGCACTTTAATATTAATATCAGTAAGGCTGCTGTTTGGAAATTATTGACAAACCATGTTGTTCAGATTCAGATTCAATTTTGTCTTTCAAATTTTATTAATTTCCTCAACAAGTGTGCTAATCATAAGTTTTCTTTCTTGTTTCTTAGTCTTACAATATTCCATGTGCTTGAGTCTGCTTATCTTTCCATTTTCCTTTCTGGCTTATGCTATATCTATGCTGCCAAAATGGCATATATGTGGCCTGCATTAGTATGGCCTGGATTCTAAGAAAGATCTGTCCAGCAATGATAAACACACACACACACTCACATATATATATATATATATATATATATATATATATATATATATATATATATATATATATATATATATATATATATATATATATATATATATATTTGTATGTAATAATGCATGTAATATATCATTGTACTTTCAATATAATCAGTGAAAAGAGTAATTTTTGAGTTAATTCTATTTTAATACACCTAAACTTTAGCTTGGAAAATTGTAATTTTTAAAGATTAAGTATCTGGTTAAGATCTATTTGATACTAAAAGAAACACAAGTTATATTCAATGTATTTAGTTTGAAAGTGTTTATCTTTTGTTTCAGGTGATATTAAACGAATATTAGCAAAATTAGAAACACTTCGTGGTAAAAGTTCTTTATGTTTTGATGCAAAAAATTCTCCTAAGAAAAACTTTCATTTAAAAAAATCTTCACTTTCTCAAAGTACAGATTCTTGTTCTGATGAAGATGAAGTTTATTCTCTCTCTACTGACTACACTGATTATGTTAATCCAAAGAGAAATAGCCCCATGGAGGAAGAAATAAGAAATGCAGTTGTCTCAGTATATTTTCGTACATTTGTTAGTTTTATATACATGCTTGCTGTTTTCTTGCTGGCATCATTTACTTTGGCAGTAGTACATGACCGACTTCCAAACACATCAGATTATCCTCCCCTTCCTGATGTTTTTTTAGAAGCTATTCCATTCATGCCATGGGCTTTCTATTTATGTGAAGTTTGTGGTTCAATCATGTTGTTCTTTTGGTGTTGTATCATTATTTTTCATAAGCACCGCTTGGTTGTGTTCAGGCGATCTTGTGCACTTGCTGGTACTATATTCTTGTTTCGCTGTTTTACAATGTATGTCACATCCTTAAGTGTACCTGGAAAACATTTAAACTGTTCTCCAACAGTAAGTAATCTAATTATTTTTTTCCTGGTTTCATTTTTCAGAACTTATGATTACTGATGATGTTTAATTATTAAAAGTATAGAAATATCTAAACTATGTGAGATTTTTTCATGAACAAATTTAAACATGGACTAAATATACGAGCTTTGTTCATATTTGTTTTTTAAAAGCCTAAGTAAATTTTTATTATGTTGTATCTTCAATTATTTTTGATTTCAAAGAAAATATTTGTCTATCATTGTGTTTAGAAGTATGGCACTTTTCAAAATCGCCTAAAAAGAGCTTTGGAGATATTCTCTGGTTGTGGAATGGCTTTGCAAGGTGTGCGCACATGCGGTGATTATATGTTCAGTGGCCACACTGCTACTCTCACTCTGTTGAATTTTTTTGTTAATGAGTGTAAGTAACTATGTGTAAAATTCCTGTGTAAATTTTTTAAAGAAATTTATTCTGATTTTGAGATTTGATTTAAACTTGGAGTTTTATAAAACGTTTTTTGTTATCTTTAGATACACCACGCCGTTGGTATTATTTACACACTTTTTGTTGGCTTTTGAATATTTTCGGCATTTTCTTTATCATAGCTGCTCATGAGCACTATTCAATCGACGTACTGATATCATTTTATATCACTTCTCGACTGTTTATGTATTATCATACATTAGCTAGTGCTGTGCAGGTTCGATCTAGTGATAACAAACGAAGAAGATTTTGGTTTCCTCTCTTTTGGTTTTTTGAGTATGGATGCCCTTTTGTTATCAAAAATGAATTTGAATGGCCCCTTTCTCGTGAGATGTTTACGAATTTAATAGCAAAGTTTTCTGGAAAAAGAAAATGTAAATAAAACAACATTTACTTTTGATTTCTCTAAAGCATAGGAAATATTTTACAAGCGACTCTCAAGTTAATATAAGTAAATTAGTGCGTCAATATTTTAAAAGTGTGAATATTTTTGTATAGTGTTTTAAAAGATAATTGTAAATAGGTTTAAATTTTTGTCAGAAATTTTTTTTTAACTAACATAGTTTTAAATAAAGAAAAGTTGGCTGACGGCTGACCACTGATTGTTTTATCTAGATCTGCTTTCTTTTTTTATTTATTAGAAGTTTAGCCATCGCCAATTGTGCTAAGTTTCCTTTATAAATACATTGTTTTAAAATCAAACTTCGACAACAACAGTAGGAAGTACGATTATATTCTAATCTTGGCAATAAATTTTGTTTTATCACGATCATATTTATAGACTGTAAAAGATGTTATAAAGATAAACGGCGCTTCAGCTAAGATGGTATGATAAGCAAACGTCTTTTGAAAGAATCAGAGCAGAAGCCAGGTGTGTATCTCAATTTTGGCAATTCGAGTTTCTGAAGGACGTCAATTTCAAAACTGCGCAACAAGCTAAAAATCTTTAAAGAAAACGATTCTCTAGTAATAAATAAAATAGTAATTTCACGTAACAAGATAAAATAGGACATAATTGAAAAAACCTGAGGTATTGTCCAACAATTGAAGACTACTGGGGAAAAAACTACATTTGTCCAATTTCACAACTTTTCGTGTTATCGTCCTTTAAACCAAATATCACAGAAAAGCCGTAGAAAAAACAAGTTATTGGTCGAAAAAGAGAGTTTTCTCGAGATAAATAATTGAGAAGTCATGTTACAGGACTACCATGTAGCTGTAAAATGCTGAAATGTTTTCAGGTTACTACCGAAGATGACATGGGCAATTTCCCATTTCAATTCGTTGAAAAAGAAAGATGAACAGAATGCATTTCATGTCTTTCTCATTTTTGTTCAACGAGTTCGGCGTCGTCGGAGCAGAAAGGAAGATTCAGCAAAAGCAGAATCTCACCATAATTATTATAAATATCATATAATATTGTTAGAGATGATAGATCTACTCGAATCGATGTGTGCGCCAAGAGATTCACATTTATATGTGATGTGACAGAAAACCGTGTCAGGAGAATTAGGGAAAGTCTTATAGATTTAGATGACTAAAAATAGTCGCTGTTTTAAAACAAACATTTTTTTTATTAATAGGAAGTATGTAAAGACATTTTATAATAGACCAATTTTAACTTACCCATTTAAAATGTTATTAATGTATTACATATGTTAATCTAATCATTCAGAGGTCGTTCCTCACATTATACTAGAAACAAGACAACCAGATTGTACCTTTCAAAGAACATGCCTCTGTCACATTCCTATGAGGAATGTGATAGAGACATGGCCAATCTAAATCAAAAGTTTCCAGCAGAAATACCTGCAAACTGAAAGATTTTGTGAGTGAGCGAAGCAAACAGTTCTTTGAACAACTACCTCAAGATGATATCAGCAACTAGGACCAGAACCAGATTAAGCAGAATTTTAAAAGACTGATTAGCAAAACTATGGTTAAATAATGTCTCAGGAAAAAAAAAAAAGTCAGAAAATCCCAAAAATATTATGCGCTTTCAAATTCTTTAGTAGCCAAAATGAACAGGATTACAGGAAAAGGAATGAACAGGAAAAAAAAAAGGACGTCCAAAATGGCTACCTTGGTTATAAATGAATAAAATGAACATGTATTATGACTCAGTAACTTGAGGATTACCGCTTGTATATCAGGGAGTTAAATCAATTTTCATAAAAAATTGCATCCAATTAAATATGGTTAAAATCAAACTCTACTAAATTCTTTAAACACAAAAATCCTATTTTTCTCAAATGTTGAAAAAGTTGACAACTATGGGTCTTCCCCTGTAATCCTCAATTGATTTTCTGGTGTATTTTTAACGAGCGAATCTTTCTAGCTAACATTGGTCATTTTAATAATATGCACCTAAGAAAAATTTACCGCGTTGTCGTCTTGTGTTCATTGTGGCAGTACTTCTTATACTTACTAATATTAGATTATATTTAATTTTTTTATCATGTTAGAATTTTTGTGAAAGAAATTTTATCCAAATTTTATCGATTTTATTAGACTAATATTAGATTATATTTAATTTTTTTATCATGTTAGAATTCTCGTTAAAGCAATTTTATCGAAGTTTTATCGATTTTATCATATTAGGATTTTTATGTTCGAAGAATTTGAATTGGTTAAACTTAAAAAAAAAATAAACATCTTGAGGTTGAACACTAATTATCTCATCAACTCTTCGATTAGTTGTTTACCATTCACGTAATCTGATGTTATTTTATTACGCCGTTACTTCTTCCTAATCATAATATATATAAATTATCTAGTTATTATTTGTACTAAGCTGTAGAGAGAAAGAAATTTATTTTAGAAAATTTTTCCGACCCACTTTCATGTACACACCTTAATATCAATAAATATCTTAAAATTATTTATGGTCTTATTATTAACTGCATAATATTTCAGCAATAACTTAGATTATTATAATAACGCGCCAAGAGCTCGTAAAACCATTCATGCCAATTTCATTCTCAGGACGAGGCTTTTTATGTTAAAAATCATAACGAGGCTTGTAAACGAACACTATATTTTACTATATGCAGTGTTTTCTATTCTCAGTCCTTCGATATCTTGTTTTGAAATCATTTCTTTGTGCAAATAGTCAAGCTTGCGCTTCTCGCAGGGCGCGGCACGAAAGAAGGTCTCAGTTTGAGAAGGAGATTAAATGTTTTGTATGATAAACTAACGCATTATAACAGAACATAGAAACAATCATATAAGCGAGAAGGGAAATACAGCTAAAAAATAGATAACTAGAAACTTTAAGCTATGGCTGGTGACTTAGATAGGCAGTATAAACTTGTAGTCGTTGGAGGAGGTGGTGTTGGAAAAAGTGCACTTACTATACAGTTTATTCAATCGCATTTTGTACAAGATTATGATCCAACTATTGAAGATTCCTACAGAAAGCAGTGTGTAATTGATGATAAAGTTGCACATTTGGACAGTAAGCTAAAATAATTTTTTAGTCAAATACTCATCCTATTACAAATGGGTGTGGTTTATCTATAACTTATAAGCATATTACCCAACTTAAAGGTATCATTTTAGTTCAATCCCATTAGGTTGGGTAACTTTGAAAGTTACTTTCATATATGTTTTAGTACATAGATAAAGAAAAAGATGATTTAGCATCTTGCCAGTTTTTGTTAGCATCTGCTAACATCTTTAAACATACTGTTTTGTCTGTATTAGTTTATGTTAAATAATTTGCTAAAAGATCTCAAATTATCATTGCTTTTACTTTTCTCTCAGCCATTTATCTTATGCTAAATAGTTTTCTTTTTTATAGTTAGTTATTTGTAAACAATTGTTATGAGTATTTCAATATTTTACTGCAGCTTTTTATGATAATTTAATATTAGGAATTAATTCTTAAATGTTAATTGAATGTTTATCTAAAGTTTTGTTGTTCTTTTTGAAAATACAATGAAACACAAATAAAATCATTCGTAATTGAAAAGCTAGGATGAAATTTGTGAAATAAAGTTTCTTTAAAAAATAACTGTTCATAAGTTATTGCACATAGCTATCCTTATTTTTGAATATAATCTTATTTAAAAATTTAAAAATACTGTTAAATCTTAGGTGTTATTGAGCTATATTTTATTTCTGCTAGTTTTTATTTCTGCTAGTGGTCTCATAAATTTGATTTTAAATAATCTGCTTCTTGCTTAAACAACTGTGTTATATCTATGATATTGATTTTCTAAATTTGAATAAGAAGGATAAATGGTAAATAATTCAATTGAAGCTTATAACAAAACTTCAACGAAATGTAGTATTTCTAAGAAAAAACATGCATAAGAGTGCAGAAAAATATAATTTTATCCTAAGCTTAATGCATATTTTTTCTGTAGTTTTTATAGTAACTTTAAGTCTATTGTACTACATTCTTAAAGACATGAAACTTCTATTACTTAAATTTTTACATGTCAAGGTAAGTTTATTTTTAGCTCATAACTCTCTCAAATTTAAAAGCACCTATCTATGGATTTATAATGTTCTATAAAATTCTCTGAAAAAAAAAAACCCAGCATAATAGAAATCAAATGTGCTTTTTTTGTGGGTTTCATTTATTTACTTGTACTAAAATGAGATTTCTCATAATTTTGATAGATTTAATACTGATTACATATCATATCAATTTGTAAATACTTTTTTGTTTTAGTTTTGGACACAGCTGGACAAGAGGTAATCTTTAGGAATGCCTAACATAAAGCTTTATATAAAAACTAGTATATAAATCCCTTTCAATCTTAGTATGTATATAGCCATTCAGATTGAGAGCTTTAATTAATTACTCAAAATAGTTTTTACTTAAAATGTTTAGGGGTACCTTATATATATCTTTAATGTTAAGTAGTTATGCTTCCAAAATTTAATTTATGCTGTGAAATGTATTTGAAAGTAAAATGAGTTTATAATTATTCAAATAATCAGTTAAGTGGTTAATTATTCCTGAAAAGATATTGAATTAGGTTTTCACAATGAATTCTTCATTTGTGAGACATGTTATGTGTATGTATGCTACTACCAAATAGTTTTAATTTTTTTATTTTCTTTAATAGAGGTAATTGAAGTTTTTATACTTGGCATTGATAATATTTAGGAATTTAGTGCAATGAGAGAACAATATATGAGAACTGGAGAAGGTTTTCTTCTTGTTTTCTCTGTTACTGATAGATCAAGGTAATTTATTTGTTATCAAACTTCTTTAGAATAAGCGATGTGAATAAAGATCTAGTTACTATTATAAATTTTTAAATTTGTAAACAAAGATAAAAATGTTAGAAAACCATAGCAAATACTTTAAATCCTTGTTTGTATTATTTAGAATTTTTTTTTTGATCTTTAACTTTTTTTTTTTTTTAACTTTATCCAGAAGTAATCGTTTGCACAATCATATATTCAATATAGATATGTAATCTTGTTTAATTCTTGGTTTATTTTTGAAAACTATGTTTATAGGAATGTACTGTATACTGTCTGTAATTAAATTAACCATATATAATTATTCTCTTTTATTTTTGCTTTAATTTAAATCTCGAGTTAATATATAAGTTGACTTAAAGTTAAGGTTACATTTTCTTGTTCTTTTTTTGGCTTCCTTTTTTTTGGGGGGAGGGGAGAAGTCAATATCTAATTCACCAATAATTACAATATTTCCTTTTTCTAAATTTTTTATACTCTTATGTCTGAGAATATGGATTTTTAGTTTTAGTTTTTTATATACTTTTATATTTACTTTACCTTTTAATATAATAATCTTTGATGTCGTATTTAGCTTTGATGAAATTCCCAGATTTCACACTCAAATTTTAAGAGTTAAAGATATGTAAGTTCATTTTTTTTTAATTAGTTTTTTGTTTGAAACTTATTTTCTTTTTAACTTAAGTGTTTGTGCTAAAATGTATTTTAATTTTAGAGAGGAATTCCCAATGATTTTAGTAGGAAATAAATCAGATTTAGAAAATGAAAGAACTGTGTCAACAGCTGAAGCACAAGAATTAGGAAGAAAGCTGAAGGTTAGCTTTTGGTATTCAATGCTTTAAAATGAATACTTTTGGGAAACTATTTTCAAAAAATAGTCTTTATTAGATTTACTTTTGCAGAGATTTCATAGGTTTAAAATTACTATGAAAGTTAAGAAAACTTACTTAAAGCATTGGATTCAAACCAATCAGAAGTCACATAATATAATCTACATAAAATCAATTTTTATTTATCATAAATAAGGTGGTATCAGCATTATTTAGATGAACTCATTGGGACTCAAGATATATAAAAAGATTGCATTGGAATATTCAAAATTTGATTTTCAACAGAAGTAAATGCTGTTGAATTTATAAGCAAAATTTTCAACTAGATTTTTTTGTTAGCTTGTTTTGCCTCTCTTTGTATCTACCTGTAGTATTTTACCCAAGTTTTATGTTAACTAAAAATTATTAAAGTATATAGAACATAATTCATATTAGTTTGAAAAGGTTTTTTTTTATTCATTTTTAAAGCTATATTTATTTTATTTTATATTATCTTTCATATTTTTTATGTAGCACAGGTGTTTTGTGTGTAAAATTGTGTACCATTCAATAATTAATTTGAACCATCTCATAATTTTTTCATCAAAAAAAATAAACACTCACCCTATATCTTTTTGGGCTTATATATAATACAATATTTAAAGTTATGTTTGATTCAAGTTTCATGGTGGTTGACCTCAATTTACTATTTTTATATTTTAAAACCTTATACTTCTTTATAATAAATGTTTTTTTCTTAAGCACAATGTACATAAATATGAAATCTTTCTACTTTTTTAGGTATCTTACTTAGAATCTAGTGCAAAACAAAGAATTAATGTTGATGCAGCTTTCCATGATTTAGTTCGAGCCATCAGGTAAGCATGTAGAAGAATATCAATTGTATGATTATATATCAATAGATTTTCAGGAATAAATCTTGGAATTTACTTTATGCAAACTTTTTTTGTTTGATTGCTACTTAACATTTGAATGGTTAGGCATTAGACTATCAGTTTAAAAAAAAATTTATGTACAAATGTATTTTAACAGTTGTTTTTTTCTGTTGTTCTTTTCTTCTCCCTTTGGTCAACAATTCTGGCCCACAATTCAAATCACAAGTTTATACAATACAAAACCTCTTTAAATGTTTAGGTTATACCAGGTTTTTTCTAAGTTAGTTATACTGTATGTTGACTTCCTCATTTTCCTGTGGTTGTTCTGAAAATACTACTATTGACTTTTTATTTTTGTTTTTTTTGAGTTATTTCTGTTTATTTTAATGCTGTTTTAAGCTGTTTTGCATTAAGTATTAAGTACCTACAATTTTATGAATCTGTCACATTAATGATTTAAATTAAGCTACAATAACAATGTTACTTTACAGTTAATAATGTTAGATAATTCACTGGGGTTTAAAAATAGACACTGTGTATTTTACTCCTTGTCATGTTTTTTTTTCAGTTTAAATGTTATCTACAATTAATTGTAAAAAAATGGAATGCTGTACCAAGCTTATTGCACTGCAGTCCACAGTTCAGCTTTATTGCTAGTTTTGTATTACTTAATTTGGCTGACTTCTTTCCATAAATTTTCAATTAAATTCAAGTCTGGAGATTGTGCTGGTCATGGTAAAACACTGGTATTATTTATCTGGAGCCAAACTTCTGTTGCTCCAGACAAATAATATCAGTGTTTGATAGTTAGTAATTAATTACACTGATAATTTGAAAAAAGTAACTGTTTTTTTATTCAAATTATAAATGTAATTAATCATTAACTGTCCAATTCAGTTTAACTAGAATATCAGAAAAATTATTTTTACCAAGAATTTTAAGGCAGCATTAAATTTAACAGCTTTCTGTCTATGATAATTCTCTAGAACCAAATCACCTTATACAGGCCTCAAAAGGTCTGTTTAATGAACAATACTTTTGAAATTCAAAATGCATAATTGAAATCACTTTGAGTATCATCTATCAATATTTAACAATCCAATATTGTTGTTGTTGTTGTTGTTGTTGTTATCATTATTATTATTATTATTATTATTATTATTATTATTATTATTATTATTATTATTATTACTACTACTACTACTACTACTACTACTACTACTACTACTACTACTACTATTGTTAATATTATTACTATTTATTTATTTTTCCAAGGTGACATATGCAATAGTTTGATAGAAAAATTCTAAATTTAGATTTTTCGTTTAGGAACGCCAATAAGGCGTCAGCAGATCCTCCGGGTAAGGAAAAGAAGAAAAAGAAATGCGTTATTCTTTAATTTCACTTTATTATGACTGCATATTTGCAAAGCTTCATTATGAATCGTCTACTGTTGCTTTAAATGGCGAATCTTTTAAAAGACCGAGAATAAATATTTGCACCGTATTCTTCAGACGTGTAGTAGTCGGACAAGAGCTCATTATCCGCTCCTTATATAGAAATATACCTTATATAGATAACTCAGGTGCATTTTAAAGAGATAATTATTGTATTAAATTAGCTAGTCAATAATTTTATTTTCATAATGCAAACGATCAAATTATTTCATACGGTTAATAAATTAAACGTTTTCCTTAACTTTGAAAATTATTTATAGCTAAATCGGATTTTCTATTTTTTTGTGTATGCTGGAGATCGAAAATTCTCGTTACCTCACACAATTTATGCAAAATTGTGCTCCTGGCAATCATAATGTAATCAGCATATGATCTGTAGATTTTTTTTGTAAATATAAACTATTCGGTAATTGCTACGCTTTTGTTATTAGGTGTTGTGAGATGTTAGAAAACTGTGGGTTACTTTCGTGGAATATTTCACTCCTGGGGATAATCATTCCTGCCTCATAAAACTCAGTCGTATTAAGGATGTTTTTTTTACAAACAATCTTTGTTGATAATTAAACGTGTGTTACAGCAGTTTTTATCGATCTAAAGTTTCCAAATATGGTATTCAAAATGAAATTAAACCAGCAATCTGAAAAAGGAATTGTATAGATAATCTACCGCTAATTCATCTTTAGTAAACATTGAAAGTCGATAATAAGAGAAACAATGCTACCACAGAAGTTCAACGGAGGTCGTAATAATGACTAAAAATACACAAACAATAGGAACTATTATTGGTTATAGCATAGTAAATTACAAAACTAGAAGTCGATTTACTTTACAACTTACTAAATTGATGGCAAACCTTAAGCATTCTGTACGAACAAAACATTAAAATTGATCAAATCTTAATGATTTGTTGTCATTTTCTTGATTCAATTATCTATTAGCGCCAAAAATGCACAAAAAAGTAAAGCAGACCTTTCCTTCTAGCACAAATTGCTTTCACACTAAAAATGTATTTGGCGGACGGAAGAGAATAGTTTCGCAGACCTTCCACGGATATTTATAAAGCAAAAATGCAAACTTTTTTAGGTTTTTTAAGTTCCTTTAGTTAACGTTTTTCTCAGGTGCCGAATCAAATTTATCTTAGAATCTCTAACTTCACTCCATGAAATTGAAAGTCTGTGCTCGGCCAAAAATATGGACAGCTTTTTAGAAATTTCTTAAAAACAAATTTTTTTTTTTTGGACAACAAATCTTCACGTTAGCATACTCTACAGTTGCTGAAGTTGCTCTATTAAATTTCAAAAGAAAAGCGAAATTTAAAAACAAAGTTTTGGTTCGACTCATCATCAGCCCAAAAGGCTACTTAAAGGCTTAACATGGCCAACTTTTCATTCAATAGAATCATATTCATTAAAGAATTTATTTGCTAACATTATTCAGGTATAAATTACATATTTTGTCATAACTTAGCATCATTGTGTTTTAATAGTAATAAATGTTATTTATAATATGATGCTTTTGGCTGCATTCTGTTATATGCAAATGTAGTGTTAATTTTTATAGTTTTTTATACCAGTGACTGTGTATAGACTTTGTCATCTATTTTCAGCGATGTTTTGTGTATTACTTTATCTATAATTGGCTGCTGACTGAGCTCGAGTGCCCAATTGATATATATAGTTACGCTATAATATAGCTTTTAATTTTAAATATCAACATGTAAATTGTTACATTTTTAGAAAAAAGTTTTTGTGTTTGCCAATTCTAATGTTATGTTTCTGATTTTTTATAAAACATGTTTCATTAATTATGTATATTGTACATGTACATTACTGATATTCTGATACTTCCATATGATTTGTACTTTTTTTTATGACTTGTAAAGATACCTTTATTTACGGTATGCATATACATAATTATTCATTAATAATTATGCAAATAGTAGTTTTTCATGTGCATCATGTGCTGTTGCTTTTTTTAAAATTTTTTAGGATTTGACAGCATTTTCATTTATTGATCTCGTTTCGCAATAGTGCTCTAAAGATCAAGAAAACTCAATCATATTTTAATTTGCATGTTGCTCCATATAACTCATGCGTCATGGATTTGCATGATGTTTATAAGCAAATTAAAATAACATGAGATTACAATAAACCAGAGAATTCCATGAAGAAGCCGTGAAAATATACATGTTATTTCAATTGGTATTTGGCCACTATGGAAACCCATAGATTAAAATCCCCATTGTGTTTCAATTGATAATTGGATACCATAAGAAACCCATGAGTCATGGTTTTTCCATGGAAAAACCATTAGTTATGGTGTTCCAAATACCAATTCAAATGCCATGGGTTTTTCTAATAACTTTCCCATGAAAATTTTTCAAAGGACATTAAAATATTTGCCTATTAAACGTATCTTGCATATCTAATTATAGCTAAAAGGTTTGTAAGCTGATTCAGGAAGAGAAGTAAAATAATTGTACTTATAAAACATCTACCAATGGCAGTAAATAAGTTACATTAAAAACATCTAATTATAGTTAAAAGACTTGATCAGAATAGGTTTCAAAAAACTTGTCTTTTACATGTAGTGAGAGCATGCAATCAGAAAAATAGCAACATTCATTATTAACAGAAACAGTTTTTAAATGATAGCGTGCACATCAGCACAATAAACCTTAATTCTAATTAACTATAATCAAGGTATTTTGTAAATATAAAACAGGACAAATCAGCATTGTGTAATGTAACAGTAAAATCTGGGAAATATTTCAATAATACATATTATTATTTGACCAATATCGAATCAGTACCAAAAATACTTCATCATTAAAGACTGTAATAGCTAATATTCATCTGTAATCTTCATTACAGATGTAGTTGAGCCATACACAAAACTCATCATTCTAGTGACGACTCGTTGAAATTCCTTAACAACAATGATCACAAATATTCGTGAAAGTCCTTGCCGAGATAAAAGCAAATATTAGTGAAAGCCCTTGCCGAGATAAAGATAAATATTCGTGAAAGTCCTTGCCGAGATAAAGGCAAATTGTCTCAAAAGTCATTCCATCCTCTGATGACTTTAACTTGTTTAAAGAATGCATTGATGTGATGGAACATATTAAGTAGCAGCTGTTGTTTTCCTCCTTAATTGAGTGATGTCTAACAGAGTGGCACTATGTTAAAGAATGGAATTTTTTTTACGTGAGATCAAGGCTTAATTCTTTGAGATGCGTTTCCCAAACTATATATTGGTAAATTATAAATAATCAAATTCAAAAATATAAATATATTTTTGAATTTGATTATTTTCAATTTACATTTTTAGAGTCTGTTGACAAACTCTAAAAAAATATAAATTATAAACAACCATTATAAATAGACATTAAAATTTAATGTTTATTTGTTTTATTTAAAATATATTAAATGACCATTTAAATTTTGGTAGTGATTACTTATGTAAATTGTAAAGGAAAAATTTGTAGCATGTTTATATGCAAATTGAAAATATATATATATATATACCCAGCAGGCAAAAAAATATCTAAAATGCATCTAACATGCATCTCAAAACTGGTCTAAAAGATATCGGAATTCACGTCGTGAATGAACGCTAAATAGACGTCTATCTTATAGACGTCTTTTAGATGCATTTTATACGATAAAAAATAGATAAAGTAGACGTATATTGCACATGTTTTATGCATCTAAAATGATGCACCTTTATCAAATAAAATGCATCTAAAAAACATCTATAAGATAGACATCTGTTTAACGTTCATTCACGACGCGAATTCAGACCTCTTTTAGATTAGCTTTTAGATGTATTATATTATATTAGATGCATTTTAGATATCTTTTTGCCGACTGAGTTAAGTTTAAAAATTCCATAGTAAAGAAACAATTAGGTTCAATTGTTGAAATTTACTTAGCAATGTTAAAAAAAAAGAAAAGTTTACAATAAAAAATAATGTTCTGTATTAAGTCCGCCAACTCGTTGTTCCACCTCATCGGTATCTAAAATATAATAAAATGTAATAGCGTGTAAATAAATGCACTAATGCTTTAAAAAACATGTACAATTATTAAAAAAATATGTTTACATGAAATATGTATAAACCGCTTAAGCAGTTTCTGGCGTTATTAAAAATCACTATATATTATAATAAAAATACACATTTGTATTATAATTATATTTTAACCTATAAATAAAAATATCAATTTAAGAATAACGTTTTTATCTTTCATATCATGATCATTTTAGTAAAATGTCATGCGCTGAAACCATAAAAATATTTCGTCGTTGTAATAGCATGTAATTTATGATAACATACAATTTCATTACTTAAAGCTCATTAAAAATTATTACGATTATGGCTTACGTCGTTCATAGGTTAGTATAAATTTAGTTACGTGTAAATTTTTATTCCTTTCTAGAAACGAGTTTCCGACATTCAAGATGCACGTTTTTTTAATAGTGGTCATTTACAATAGTGGTTTTGTAAAATCGATTTTTTTATGAGCTAAAATTTCAGTTATAACTGATCTATAAAAGACATTTTAAATACATTTATAGTTAACCAAAAGAAGATATCTGTGTATTAATCTAGTTTATACATCTAATATGCGTCTACAATAAGACATAAATAGAATCCCTGTAATTAAACGTTTTTTCGTTGCCTAATATACGTCTAAAATATACGCACCTACGATAGATGCAAATTAGAGTAGTCTTAGATGGTCTAAAAGACATCTTTTGCCTGCTGGAAGATGGTTCCCGTTTGGGTCCCATATTGTTGTGCTTGCTGGGTAAGTACAATCTCAATTTTTTTAAAATAAGTTTTCATTTTTTAGAGCATAAAACCAATCAGTTCCATATAAACTTAATGATATAGCCGTTGCCAATTATTATATTTATATTCATTAATTATTAGAAAAACTTAAGCATTAAGTATAAATATTTTATACGTGCTTTCAAAATTTGTTTTTCTAAGCAAAAAATTGAGATGGGGCAAAGCAATATATTGAGATGGCTCCCCAGGATTAGCAATAAAAATATACTAAGTAGATTACAAATTTTAGAGAACTGCGTTGGAAAAAGAAAACAGAAAACTACGAACTATGAAAAAATTAGAAAACTACAGGTGGGAGCCAACGCCATTCAGTATTTGAAAGTTCAAAAAAAATTATAGAGCGCGAAAACAGTATTGCATTTTGTCGAGTAAGAGTTGACCCAACGTTAAGTTTTCATGAACTTACCAAAACCTTCAATGAAAACCGTGAAAAATGAAGCTACTCAAACACAGTTACAAATATTTTACTTTGAAAAAACATGTGTGGTATTTTTGTGACCATTAGAAAACCACATTAAAGACGACCAAAGATAGACTCACAAAATTAATTTGGTGTAAGCAGAGAATTGTGTGGTTTCGTAAAAGTGGAAGCAAGTAGTTTGCCAGCGATGAAAGTAATTTTGAAGTAATAAATAGACAATCAAAAATTCATAATAAAAGATTTAAATCTGAAAAGCATAGTAATTACTTTGTTCATAACAAGTCTACAAGTAGTAGCCCTCAGCTCTCCTCACCAAGGTGGGAGAGTTGAGGGCTACTTTAATTGATTTGTTGGCAGTTTCAACAAAATACGGCTCATAAAATACGGAGTTGAAATAAGTGTAATGCCCTGGTCAGTTTTCAGTTCAATCACCAGATTTTGAAACCATTTGAATCTATTCGGGGTTAGATGTACAAAAATTAGTTAAGGTCCGAACAAGTTGCTTAAAAATATGTCTGCCTAACTTCACTAGTGAAAGTAACTTTCTTCAGATAACAGATTTGAATCAGTAATAAAAAATGAAGAAGTTTTTTTTAGCGAAAACTAAGTTAGGAACAAAGAAGTTAATGGAAATAATGAGTGCATAAATAAAATATGAATACATTTTTCACGTTAAAAATTCTCATCGTTACGTCAATGCGGTTTGGAAATCGTCGTAAAACAAGAACAAGATACCTTTAAGGCATCTAGTTTTGTTTAATGATTTCAAGAAGAATTAAAATCGAAAGTTGCAGCAACCTTGTTAAATCGATGCCAAAGAAATATATATCTTTCCAAAAACCACCTTCATTTTAAGCCACTTTTGGAAAAAAGTTGTATCAAAAAGTGAAAAGTTAATTGCTACATTAAAAAAATCATGACACGGTCTCCTCCCAACATACAATAAATCAATTTTTTAAAGTGCGACAATAGACTTGTAATCCTTATCACTTCTAAAGTCAGTAGCGCAGTTTGACGAGGGCCAACATCTGAGGTGAAGTGTTATAACTAAACTTGAAAAAAATTTTCAGTAGTTTTTACACTCAACCTTCGATGTTTGCACTCGTCTGGCTACACCGCTGGCTAATGTTCACGCTCCAATCATTCATCTCCCATCGTTCAGAAATCGCTACTCCCAGATTATCTGACTGAAAAACAAAAGCTTTAAATTTCCACGAATTTGTTGAAAAGTGATTTCCAAAGGCTTCAAAGTTGTTGTAAACAAACTCTGTAATCAACTTTAGAAAATACTATTGGACAGAAAAATAATAAACTCCCTCCACCTCACGTTTTTGCATTTAAACATGGCAAACCTTACTTATGTAACGATGAACTTTAATGTGAAAAATAAATTCATGATTTATTTACGGATCCATTATTTTCATTAATTTCTTTGTTTCTAATTTAGTTTTTGTCAAAAAAACTTCTGCACTTTTTATTTCTGATTAACATATTGTTCAATTCTGTTGTTTGAAGAAAGTTAGTTTATCTTGTGAAGTTGGGCATACGTATACTTTATGTGTTAGTATGTTATAAGCTAGCCTAGAAGAATACTTTTGCTGATTAGTGCTCTTCTGGATCACTAACCTCTTCTGCAGCTCTATTTTAAACGTTCAATTTTATTTTTTAAAATTCCTAAAAAATTTGAGTAAATTTAGGATAGCGTTTTGTTTTATTACCTTTCTACAAACCGAGGAAATAAAAAGACATTAATGGGTGCCACCTAACTAACTCTTGTACTTTTAAAAGAGAAATTAGAGTAACAAACGTTTAGCAAAGATAAATTAATAGGGTATGATTGCATGCATTAAAACGTAAAGTTTTAATTTTTGATGCTGCAGAGTACAAGGCATTACGGTATATGAATCAGTTTTTCGTAAAAGGGCATAGGTCCTTTTTTTTTCCTTTCGAAAATGAAATTAAATTTTTTCACTTTTTCCAGATATTAACCACTTTTCAGATATCAATACTTAGCTAAAAATGTTTTTTTTTTAAAAATTTTGAACAAGCATAGAATTTAGAATGTTATTTTCGATTTTCTGAAAGTTTATGAGTACTGATTTGCGCCCTTTCAATAAAAACAATTCATATCAGCTCAGCCTAGTACGAGGGTGAGCACGGTAGTAAAACAAACCCAAAAAATAAACAATTTTTACTTAGACTATGGGAATCTTCTTTTATGTTTTGAACACACTCTCTTTTTTCTTTATTTAGAAAAGAGAATAATTCTGAGATTATTTTTTCGAAAACCATATTCTAAAAACCATTTTCGAAAACCACATATAAAATTCACTTGCTCTTATAGGAAAACTCTTTAATTCAAAAAAGTTTCCATGTTACTAATCTAATGAAATACATGTACACAAAGATTGTGATGATGTCGCAGTTACAATTTTAAATGATTTTGAAATGAATGCCCTAAAAATTCATTGTTTTGGGAGTTCTTTATTAATTCAATTTATTTCGTGTCACCTTACACGAGAGACCGACATTCTATTATAGCGTAAATTGAGTTTCGGTATTAAACAAACTTGTTTGAATTAAAATCTTTTAGAATTAAACGCCACCTTTTGCTTGATTTTATATAAGATTTCCATCATAAGTAAAAATATTTTTGTTTATAAATAAATGATGTAAATAATGTAAGTATATAATAATTCTGAGAATAAATAGACTAAGTTTAAGTCAAACTTGCTATCATTCAACTAATAATGCAATATTAAAGTGTTAGGCAGGTTGATAATTATTTGCTTTTATATGTATGTCAGTATAGTTGTTAACCAAGCAACGGGCATTTCTTAATATTCTTTCAGAGAAGGTATAAAGTGAAAAAATGTATCTAAATTTATAACTATTTCTATAGTGCAAATTACAATCAGCTTTTAAATTTTATATTATTCTAAATAGTTTTAAGATAAATTTTCTGTAATTTTTTTTTTTTTAATCATTATTTAAAAGAAATCAGAAAGGAAGAATGCAATAGGGCTTTTCTCTATCTTATGTTAACTTATTGAGATTTACCATTGTAAATTATCTGTACCTCGCAAGAACACTCGCAAGAAATTTCAATAATTTAACAGGAGTTGCTATTTAAAAGCCTTAAATTGAAGGAAAAATTCATTAAAAATTTTCATATGGTGATGTAAAAATTTTTTTAAATATATATATATATATATATATATATATATATATATATATATATATATATATATATATATATATATATATATATATATATATATATATATATATATATATATGATAAATTTTTACGTATGTTTCCCTTAATGTTGAAATTATGAATTTGTCTCAAACCATCCTTCTTTTTTTTAAACACCTGAATTTATAAATTATTTAGATATTTTCTATATGGAAAAAAATTTATAAGTATAAATAATAAAACCTTTTAGTGTTTAGAAATGTGCTTGAAAAGATGCTGAAATATGAAGTGTTTTTTATTGGGAACAATATTTCTCTATAGTGTTGAAACTGCTTATGTTTTTTACTTCGCTGAAAATCAACCCCCTGGAAGTAAAGTTGGTAAAGTAGATGGACTTTCTCCATTTATTCAAAATGGGGCAAATGAGGATTTTAATCTTAGCAAGTTATCTGGTGAAATATTTTCCAGAAGGGCTTTCTCTACAAAGCTTCTTTCTCAATCTCAGACAAATGAGTATTATTTTAACTTTACTGTATCATCTGCGACAAAAGATGAAGCAATAGAAGTTGTTGTATGTGTTTTTAGTTTTCCGTTATTTTCAGAACCCTTATACAATATGCAGTTAAAAGAGGACACTAAAGTCAATTCATGGACAAAGATTATCTTTTCAAATGTCACCAAATTATTTATTAAATACAATACTGAAAATTTCAAGGATAAGTTTCAATTAGTTACCAATGAAAACCATGAGTTGTTTTTACAACTTCTGTCACCTTTAGATTATGAAGAACAAAATCAATTTTCACTAAATATCTCAGCTTGTGTCACAAAAACATTATTTTGTAATTTTCTTTCTCTTAATTTAAGTATTTTAGATGTAAATGATAACTTCCCAGAATTTGAACAAAAGACTTACCACTTCGAAATATATGAAAATATAAGTGTTGGTGAAAAAATTGGATATGTTCATAGTGTAGACTTAGATTCTGGCTCTAATGCTCAGATTAAGTATAGTTTGCATGAAACCAATGAGTTTTCTATAAATCAAAGCAGTGGGGAAATATTTCTTAAAACCTCTGTAGATGCTGAATTGCGGATTTTCTATAAAGTATTATGCATAGCAAGTGATCAAGGGAATCCTCCCAAGATATCATCTGTAATATTATCTTTTACTGTTTTAGATTGTAATGATAATCCTCCATCTATAGATATTGTGTTTGCTCAAACAGATGCTTTTCAAATCTTGGAAGGTGAGGTTGTTGGATGGAAAGTAGCTACTATTACTATGAGTGATCCTGACTCTGTGAATCAAAATCTAGATCCTGATTTACTTATAAATGATACTGAATATTTTGAGTTACGAAAAGAAGCCAATAGCTTTTTACTTCTTACAAGAAAGGTTATTGATAGAGAATCTACTCCTTTTCTGTTTCTTTTGTTCACTGCCAAGGATAGTTTATCAACTTTGTTAGAGACTCAAAAGAAAGTGCAAATTAACATTGGTGACATCAATGATAATTCTCCTAAATTTTCTCAGCCCATGTACAATGTTTCAGTAAGAGAATCAGTAGGTGTAGGAGAACTAGTAGTTAGAGTTCTTGCAAGAGATCCTGATTTAGGAAAAAATGCAGAAGTATCATATGCAATTGATTTTCATGGCTTTTTAAAAACTGATCTGTTAAAGCTTGATAGACAGAGTGGTGAAATTTCTTTTAAAAAGAAGGTTGATTTTGAAGTTGTTTCAATTATTGAGTTTCAAATATATGCAGTAGATCATGGAATTCCTCAACAAAAAGCCTATGCAAGTGTTCGAATCACTTTGATTGATGTTAATGATAACCATCCTTATTTTTCTCCAAGTATAATGGTCTTTAATATAAGTGAAAACAAAAAAGTGGGATCATTCATAGGTTTGTGAACTTTTACAAATATTTCATAGTAATAAGTAATAATATCCTTTCATATTTATTACTTAAGTTTTTTGTTGATTTACTGCTACAAAAACATCTGCTGTAATGATTGCTGTGTTTAGGTGAGATTTTATGAATATTTTAGCAATTTCTGTCAATGCAATTCCTGCAGTAATGCTCTAAAATGCTGCTCCACATCTCATTAAGATTACCTATTGCAGCACCAGTTTCAATCTTAATTCCAATGACTATATGCCTATACACTGAATAGTTTATTAAATTTCATAAGTAGCTTATTTCATTCTTAACAAAATAATAAAACTCTATACTTCTTGCTGTAAAATTTTATTCATCACCTAATTTAAAAAATAAATAAATAGATGCTAAAGTATATGCTGCAATTTTTATTATAAAAGTATTCATGTGATGTTTAATGCCTCAAAAAGCATCATTTTGATAATAAATAACATTCAAAAAATGGATATTAAGGTTTTCCTTTTCATATCTCTATAGTTTTTGGTATCAGAATGTTTTAAATAAATAAGTTTTTCAGACAAAATAGCATTACTCATCATATTTGATAAAGGGTGAAAATTTTCAACATTTTTTAAGTTCCCTTTTGAATTTTATTGTTTATTGATATTAATTCCTATGCAAAAGTTTATTATATCTTTAAGATTTTTTAGATTGTTTATTGTCATATTTTTTTTCAGGCCAGGTTCATGCTCTTGATGAGGATAAAGTTGACTCAAACAAGATAACATACTACTTAAACAGTAACATTTTACAAGTTGACAATAAAACAGGTGAAATAAAGTCTTTAAAAGTTTTTGACCGTGAAGAGAAAGAACGCTATGAGTTGGAGATCAGTGCATTTGATAGCGGAGGATTAGAAGGAAAGGGAACACTAGTTATTAACATAGAAGATTTAAATGATTGTTCACCTTCATTTGAAAGTAAAATTTTTAATATATCAATCACTGAAAATTTTCCTCTGTTTAAGGTAGCATTTTATATTACTGCCCATGATCCAGATGAAGGTAGCAATGCGGTTTCATTTTATTCTGCTACCTTTCAAGATGATACATTTTCAATTGACTCAATGACAGGGGGTGTTAATTTAAATCGCAACCTAAAGTTTGCAGCACGTATGTTTGATTTCCAAGTCAGCGTTCAAGATGCAGGTGGTTTTCCTGGGGTGAATACATCAAGAGTAATTGTAAACATTTTTCCTCCATGCATCTTGCCCCCAGTTTTTTTAAAAAACAAATATACTTTTAATGTGACTGAAAACAATATTATTGGTCAGGTTATTGGAGTCTTAAATGCTGTTCGACCACTGTCACACAGTGCTGCTTTCATTTTCTTTGAGATAGTTGATAGTAATGAAAACTTTATAATTGAATCAACAACTGGTTTATTGCGCACAAACAAAGCTTTGGATTTTGAAGAAAAACATGAGGATTTTGTTTTAGTTAAAGCATTTGACTCTCTAAATGTCAGCTTGTTGAATTTTACAAAAGTTCAAATTAATATCTTAGATCAAAATGATAACCACCCCTGGTTTGTAAACAAAGTTGAAACTGTTTCTGTCCCAGAAGGTATACCAATTGGTCATATTTTTTTTAAATGTCAAGCATATGATAAAGATTTTGGTTTGAATGGATTAATAAAGTATAGCCTTATCAATACCAGCGGACCAATAAATGTTTCAAGTAATGACTGTGATGTATTCTCTACTGGGCCAATAGATTATGAATTGGTAAAAGAATATATTGCTTATATACAAGCAACTGATCAGAGCCCTCCATACTATAAGGCTACACTACAGCTGAAAATTAAAGTTCTTGACACAAATGATAATTTGCCAATATTCTTCAATAACTCTCATTTTGTTCACATCAAAGAGAATTTACCTATCAACTCTCTAATCATCACTTTTCAAGCATTAGATCGGGATTCTGGTGCAAATGGAGAATTATTCTACCAAATAGCACATTCTAAGCATTCTGATATATTTATGTTAAGTTTAAATGGCTCTCTATACTTAAGAAAAAGTGTTGATCATGAAGTTAACCCATTTTTTATACTTCAAATACAAGTATTTGATAAGGGCTCACCACCTCAAAAAAATGAAATGAAGTTTAAAGTTATGGTTGATGATGAGAATGATAATCCCCCAGTTTTTGAAAAAGATCAATATACTTTTTACTTGAACGAAGAGTCACCAGTAGGATCAGTAGTTGGTGTTGTTGCAGCTGTTGACAAAGATAAAGGAGCAAATGCTAAATTGGAATTTTCTATTTTGTCAAATGATTTTACAAATGACACTGAAAATGTTTTAGGCCGACCTGAGTGTATAATCAGAGCTTTAAGAAAGTTTGACAGTGAGTCTGGAGACACATTTTTCAATGTAACTATCGAAGTTAAAGATCATGGAGTGCCTTTCATGACAACTCGTGTTCAAGCATTAATTTTTATTGTAAATATAAATGATCATGCACCAAAGTTCTCTAAGTCAACAGCATACTTAGCTTGTGTCATTAGAGAAACAAATGCAAATTCAAAAGTAGTACAAGTTGAAGCAATTGACCATGATGTTAACCCTAAACCTTTAAAGTATAACTTAGGTGTGACAGAGAATAAAAATTCAGAGTTTTTATCAATATTTCGAATAGATCCTTCTAATGGAGCAGTTTATACCAAAAAAAAAATAGATTCTCAAATGGCATCATTTTATGAAACAACAGTGAGTGTAGAGGAAATTGGAGATGGAGTTAATCTGTTTAACTATCAGAAGCTAGTGATATTCATTGTGCCACCACTTAACCATATTTTTTTTACAAATAGCTGCCGGATGGCTGCTGTTACAGAGAACTCCCAACCACTGCAAGGTGTTATTAGTGATGCTATTAGTTACAATAACACGTATACTGTGTCTAACTACAGTATTAAAGAAAAAGGTCTACCTTTTTTTGTTTTAAAAACAACAGGTTTATTGAAACTTGCCCAGGCTCTAAGCTTTGAGAAAGCAAAATTCTATCAATTTCATATAACTGCTGAGGGTTTATGGAAAGAAGATAAATCTTCACTTTTTACTGATTCTATAATAATGAGCATATATGTAATACCTGAAAATAAACATGTCCCCACTTACCCTAATAACCCTGAGCGCTACACCATTATTGAGGACTGGCCAACTTTTAAGCCATTTGCCATCTTACAAAGAGCTTCTGACAATGATGCTGATCTAGGAGGTTTTATTATTTACTCTATTAATTCCACTAATCCTCCTGATGCACCTGTTCAATTGTCTCCCTTAAGTAGGGAGTTATTCTTGACACAAACTGTTGATTATGAAAAACAAGATGTGTTGAGTCTGAAAATCAGCGTAACTGATCTTGCTATTAATGTCAACGAGCGTCTTTTCAATACATTCACAGTGTATATATCTATCAAAGATGTCAATGATAATTCACCAATATTCAAGTCTCCAACGTCTGCATATGTTCAGGAAGGAGAAGCTCCAAGGAGTATGGTATTAAACATTCAAGCTGAAGATCCTGATAGAGGGGAAACCCATACTGCAGTAGGCTATTCTATTGTCTCTGGTAATGATTTAGGATTATTTAGTTTGAATTATTTAACTGGTGATCTTTCCACATCAAAAAGTCTTAATGCATCCTTAGGAAGTATGTACATTTTAACAATTGAAATAGTTGAATTAAGAGAAAACAAACTTTTCTTGTCTTTAAAGAGTACTCAAAATGTAACTATATATGTAGTTGATGTTAATGACAATGCCCCAAAATTTAGTCACTCAATTTATTATGCAGCAATAAAAGAAAACATGATGGATAGTTCTTTTGTAGCTCAATTGGAATACTTTGATTCAGATATTCTTGAAGAAAATACTCAATCATCTTTTGAACTTCTTAATAATCTTGACCAATTTTCTATTAGTTCAGAAACGGGTATCATACTTACTAAAAGAGCACTTGATCGAGAGACCCAGTCATCCTTTGTTTTGACTGTAATAGTAAAGAATTTGGCTTATCCCTATGATCAAGACTCATGCACTGTGGTAGTTGTTATTGAAGATGTCAATGATAATCCACCAGTTTTTAGAGGAGGTGAAAAAGTAAAACTGCATATCCTTGAAAATCTGCTACCTACCAAGATTCATAAATTTGAAGTCTTTGACCCAGATGATGCTGTAAATGCTGATGTTTATTTTTTTCTCTTTCCTCCTCAACTCCACTTCTTCATTAATAAAACCACTGGAGAGTTACATGTGCTTCATAGCTTAGATCGAGAGGAACGTCGTAAGTATAAGTTTACTGTTTTTGCAGAGAACACTTCACCTCCAAATTTCTTAGGCTATCAAAATGTAACATTAGTAGTTGAAGATGTTAATGATGAGAAACCAGAATTTGCACAAAAGTTGTATTACATTAAATTTCAAGAAACATCTTCTGTTAACATGACAATTTTACATGTTCTTGCTACAGACAAAGATTCCAGTGGCAATTCTGTAATCTACTATGAACTTGTTAATTCCTCTGATCATTTTATTATCAATGCTGACACAGGAAGAATATCAACAACAACTCCACTTGATTATGAGCAGGAAAAAAAGTATCTATTAGAAGTCCATGCTATAGATATTAAATCAAAAATGTTTGACATATGTCATGTCATTATAGAAGTTATTGATATGAATGATAACTACCCTGTATTTATGCAATCAGTGTATACAAAAGTTATTGAAAAGGTCACATCAAGATATGTTATGCGTGTACAAGCCACAGATGCTGACCTAAATGGAAAGCAAGGTGTAAGTTATGCTTTTGATCCTCCTAGTTATCATTTTAATATATCAGCTTCAACAGGAGAAATTTTTATTACAGACCAAGACCTTACACCTGGACAATATCATCTGCATGTAAGAGCTGTTGATGATGGGGGTTATAAAAAGTCATATGCTCAAGTTTTTGTTACAATTGGAAATAATACTGTAATTGATTTTGTTAATAAGTCTACTATTTTTACAATTGATGAAAATCCACCAAATGGGTTTGTACTTGGTAGTATCAATGCTAAGGCTAAAAGCAATCATCCTATCAGGTATAGTATTTTACAAACAACCAATCCTGATTCAGCATTTGCCATTAATGAAGATGGAGAGATTTATGTAAACAAAAGTGAATCAATAGATTATGAAAAATATCCAACTATAAGTCTTGGAGTTTTAGCTTCTGTATCAGTAAATGGTGAGGTGTTTAGCTCATACTTAACTGTAGTAATCCACCTTAATGATATTAATGATAATGATCCCCAAATCATTCCTCTGAACAAACAGTTTAAGTATTTTGAGTCAGATTCAGCCAATTTCAAACCACACATCCTAAACTACTTTGATGTTAAGGATGATGACCATATTGATTTAAACAAGCTGAAAGTTGCCATTATTTCTGGTAATGATGACGGGATGTTTGAAATAGTTGAGGGAACAACAGTAATGACTCTTCTCAAACCAATTGATTATGAAGTTAAACAAGTGTATAGCTTACTTGTGCGTGTATATGATGGGGGTTCTCCACCAAGATTTAGTGATAGCCATTACACACTTATCATTGAAGATCAAAATGATAATCCTCCTGTTTTTCAAAATATCATGCCCATCTCTGTAAGTGAAGACACCACTCCAGGAAGTATAATAGGAAATGTAAAAGCCACTGATATTGATGTTTCTACTTATGAAATCATTTATGAAATAGTAAATGATAGCAGCCTATTTACTATAGATGAAAAAATTGGAAATATTATTTTAAAAAAATCAAAATCTTTAGACTATGAGAAAGTTAAATTCTATGACTTAAACATCTCAGCATCAGATGGGTTGCACAAAACTTATTTTCTTCTTCATATCAATGTAATTGATGCTAATGACCACCCACCCATATTTAGTAAGCAGCTATATTCAGTTAAGGTTCAAGACACAATCAAAATGGGAGAGTATATAATTAAAGTTTCTGCATATGATTTAGACAGCGAAAGTTTTGGTTATGTTCAGTATTTATTAGATCCTCCCCAGGACGCTTTTACTATAGAACAAGACTCTGGAGTGATTGTTACAAACAAAGAATTTCAATTTAATGATGATGCAACTGTGATGGAATTACGTGTTGTTGCATTTGATTCAAAGATGGCACCTGGTTACCTGAAATCTTCATCAGTTGTGTTACTTGAAGTTGAAGGCAAGAAAGTAGTTTATCCTAAGTTTCAGCAAAGTCACTATTATATGAAAGTATCTGAAGGTGCAAGTATGGGAGCAGATGTAGGCACTGTAACTGCTTGGTTTACAAACAGCCTTCATCAAATTATTAAATATTCTTTAACAAATGAAAGTGCTGGAGAGCCATTCGCTATCAATCCTTATACTGGACAATTAAAAGTCAACAGTCAACTTGATCGTGAGACACAATCAAGTTATGACATTGAAGTTATTGCTACTATTGTTCGCCAGCCAGAGATATTTACTAAGTGTAATGTTTCAATACACATTCTTGATATTAACGATAACAATCCTATATTTAAACAAAGTAGCTATAACGTATCAGCACTAGAAGACCAAGAAGTTGGTCAAGTTTTGTTGACTGTAACAGCTACTGATGCTGATGACATTACAACAGAAAACGGTAAAGTAAGATATGAGATACATTCAGGACAAGATGATTATGAATGGTTAACAATTGATGCTGACACTGGTGTTATAAAAACAAAAAAATCCCTAGATCGCGAGATGCGACCATTTTTACAAATCTCAATAAAAGCTGCTGATTACAAAGGTAAACAAGAAATTACATAATCGTTATTTAAATACATATAGTGGTTTAAAAAATATTAGGCATAAAGATTTCTTTAATTTAAACCTTACCTAAAGTACCATAAAATGCTTTGTACAACAACCCAAATGCTATACTTTCCAGAATTAAGTTGTTTAACAAGAACTTAGCTTTCCTGTTTACACTCAGCAAAATTTCTTTAGTTCCAATAACAATTTTGTTCATAAAAATCAATACATGAAATATTTGCTTTTTTTTTGTTTATTGCAGCAATTATTAGGAGAACTGCATGATTGAAAATGTTACGTGTTTGTTAATAAAACTGTTTTTAAGATTTTCCGAACCAGTTTTAGAAATGTCACTCCATACTTTTGGAATACAAGTTAATTTCATTGTATTATATTGTCTAGAATTTACATATATGCAGTTCATGGAAATATTCCCCAAAAATTTCCAATAGGGTTGAAGTCTAGTAAGCATGTTGGCCGATCGAAAACATATTTTTTTCTCAAGACCATTGTGATCATTTCAATGTATCTTTCCCTATTATTCATCTTTCATGATTTCAATATCTTTAAAAAAAATCTTAAAATTTGCTAAACTGGTCATTGTCAGCAATTTTATTATCTTACCCTATTATCAAAAATGATCAAACTAGTATTTAGTTAATAAAACAGTTTGCTATAAAAGAAAGTAAAAGGGAATCAATTTAAAACTCTATGTACTGATTTATATATATATATATATATATATATATATATATATATATATATATATATATATATATATATAAATTTTCTATGGGGTTCAAATCCGGTGACTGGGGTGGCCAGTGCAAGACTTGAACACCATTAGCAGCTAGAAAATCTTTAGCCACTTTGGACGTGTGCTTAGAATCATTGTCTTGCTGAAAGATCCATGGAAAAGTTGCAGGAAACAATGCTGTTGCTGAAGGTAGCAAATGCTTTCGCAAAATATCTCTATACATGGCACCATTCATGATTCCTTCCACCTGATACAACTGGCCCGGCCCAAAAGATGACATACAACCCCACACCATGATGCTACCACCACCATGCTTTACAGTTCCATGCAAACATTCCGGTTTATATGGTTCATTTTGACGACGCCAAACGAAAATACATTGAGAATCATTACCAGCTAAATTAAATTTGGACTCATCAGACCACAACACCGTTTGCCAATCAGTAACACTAAAATGCAAAAATTCGTGTGCAAATTTGAGATGCTTCTGCTGATTAATTTTGGAGATAAAAGGCTTTTTAATAGCAACACGACCATTCAAACCTTGTTTATTCAAGTGACGACAAACAGATTTTGGAGATATTAAAGGTCCACCAACATCATGCCACTGAGACAAAATTTTGGAAGAAAGGCGACGATTTGTTAGGGCCAGGCATTTTAAGGTTCTATCTTGACGTAAAGTTGACATTCTAGGATGGCCACATCTGGGTTTGTCCGTGAATGTATTTGATTCCAAATGTTTCTTATATGCATTTTGTACAGCATGGCGACTTTTTTTCAATTTTTTGGCTATATCATTTAGGCTTAAGCCACTAATTTCCTTCAAAGCCACCACCTGGGCCCAAACAGTTGAATCAAGGCTTTTAGCTTTGCCCATTTCAGAAAATATTTTCACTTAAACTCTAAAATAAAAACGAAAATAACATTAAATACATTATCTAACTAGTGTACACATTCCAAAAAGTAGCATAAATAACAACTGAATTGACCAAAACATTGATACCAATACATCATAAAGTTACCAAAATATGTTTAAATTTTCAAAAATTGGCTATAATATTAAAGAACTCATGAAAATCAATATTTGTATTTGGTTTAATACGCAATTATTCATGAATATCAATAGATTCATACCTTGTCAAATTACTATATGCATTGTTATGCTTATAATGTTAACCTCACCATACTTATGCCGCAAAATGATGAAAAAAACAGGTGGCTCTAAACTTTTAACCAGTACTGTATATTTATATATATATATATATATATATATATATATATATATATAAATGCACTTAATTTTTATATATGTACTAAATTATTTAAAAAAATATTTTATGAAAAAAAAATCAAATATGGTTACTTTTAGTTAATAATTTTAATGGGTCTATTTTTTCAAAACCACTAGAAATATTTATATTGGTATGTACTAAATACTACTTATAAGATACTATTTTCAGGTTCTGGTCAGAGTGGTTTTGCTCGTCTCAATGTAACAGTATTGGATGTGAATGATAACCCTCCAGAATTCAAGGTTGATGTTCCAACTTTCCATGGTATACAAATTTTGGAAAACCAGCCTGCTGGGACAATTGTTTTCAAAGCAAACGCATTTGACTTAGATGAGGGTTTGAATGGATTGGTACATTCTAAGTTTTTTTTTTGTTGTGTTTATTTTGTGGACCCCTGTTTTACACTAAATCCTGTAATGGTAATATTTCTGAATTATTCTTTCATTAGATATCATACAGCATCATGAACACAGGTCATGAGATGTTTTATATGCAGGATTCATCTTCTGGTTGGGTTTACACTAAAGCTCCATTGAATTATGAATCAGTATCACTTTACAATTTAACGGTTGTGGCTACAGACCACGGGGCAATACCACTAGTATCCAGTTTTGAGTATCAAATTCGAGTTCAAGATGTTAACGAATATGCCCCTTTGTTTACCAAGTCGAGGTTTGTGTTCAACATTCCCGCAAATCTAGAAGTTGGTGAAATTATAGGAAAGGTTGTTTTTTTTTGTATCTTTGTTAAAAATAATTCAAAACAAATCTTTATAAATGAATCAAGGTGTGTCGATAAAACTGAGTAGATTTTGTTTTCAGTGCTGGTACCCAAAATTTATTTTTTTAATTAAAATTGTGAACTTGCTACATTTATTGTTTTTTATATTCTGCTAAAATATTATGCGTGTTTACCTCCTTTCATAGGTCGAATCAATTGATGAAGATGGGGGTGACGCTAACATTACTCAGTACACTATACTTTCTGGTTTTTTGGACAAGTTTTCATTAGATTCCAAAAGCGGGGAAATAACTTTGTTAAAGGATTTGCGTTATCACGTCAGAGGAAATCCTTCAGATGTCGTCGAGTACCTTTTAAAGCTGCGAGCTGACAATGTTCCGAGCGACTCTTTGTTTTCTTTAGCAGATGTCCTCATAATAGCTAATTACACTTGCATTGGGTGTGAGTCTATTGCTGAAGTTATTCCAATAGCCAAAAAGTCCATGGCAAGCTCCTCAATTCTAATTGTCTTTGCTTCAGTTTTGGTGCTGGTGTTTCTCACCTTTTTAGTTATTTGTATTGTTTATTGCCGTAGAAAATCTTATAGATGTAATCGCAAACCGTTGTTCTGTAATAGCAACAAAGTAAACCTTCCGAACTCATCAGTTGAATGCGAACTTCTACATTCATATAGCAAGCACTCTACTTTCGATACGGTAAACAATCGTTTGTTTTCTGACTATCCTGAGAAATCTAGCGGAACTCAGCTCTCTTCAGCGATTGGTTTATTAAATAAGAGCAGCGAAACTTCAGCGTCTGTAACTGACAAAGCAAGCACCTTCTCTTTTGGCATTTATCATGAACAAGAAGCCGAACTTCACCCGTTTCTTAACGGTATCTCGAAGTTAAACCTTAAAAGCGTAGATGACAAAAAAGCTTTCAGATTCTCGGTTTCTAAAAGATCTCCGAAAAATTCGATATCAGTTGACTCGAGTGAAGTTTCGTTGTTTAAAGAAATCACTGTACGCAAGCCGCTTTACAACTTCAAACCACGCCAGGCAGGATCAGGCAATAGTGTTGTTAGAAACAGTCACGAAAGCCTCAAAGATTTCACAGAAGAAGGAGGCGGTGAAGCGGCCGGACGGATTGACGTTCGCAACTTGCTATATGCTAAACTCGCTGAAGTCGAAGATCAGCACGAAGAAAGCACGGATGGTGTGAAGCCGTTTAAGGATGAAGGCATAATGTCACGCGGAGGCTCTTTAAGTACTATCATTGCGAGCGATGAAGAGCTATCAGCTTATGAATACGAATGGCCATCGCATATGTTAAAGCCTCGTCAGGTTTTTCAGGATGCAGATTATACCGTTAAATTAGACTGCGACATCGTTCCTTTAAAAAATTTTTCAGTCGCAACAGATTTTTCTTCTCAGCAAAGACATCGATCCTCTGGATCTCCATTTACCTTGTCCACAACATCTGGTAATACAAACGTTTCCGCAGATAAAGCTAGAATTTGGCGCAGCGGCAGCGTATGCAGTCAACTTTCAAGGATTACACTCTCTGACATAAATCTCACAGATGACGAAGACGTCAGAGTTTAGTTGCTAGCTTAAAAGATCTTTTTTCAAATATAGATTACTTTTTTTTTTTTTGTTTTTTTTTCCAGATACTGAAAACTCTGCAGCGAGTATTAGAAATATTTTGCAGAATTTATTAACTTATATTTTTCTATTTATTTCTCTTAATCTCTTTTTTTTTTATTGAATTTTTATGATGTACATGTGTAAATATGTTTATAATTTAGCTCTATGAGTCTTTGCTTTTATCCTATTTTTATTATTTTTCATTTATTTTTAACTAAAATCGTTTAAATGCGGTTACAAAATTTCTATCCTTAAGAGGCATAATATCCGGAGGAACGTAACAACATTAACAATATTTAAGCAAAACTGTGCGTGTATAAAAAATAAGCGGTTTTACAATTTCACGGGCTTTTTATAAAAATGTTGGCTTTTGATGAATATTTTTGATCAGTTGGCGATCATTTTTCACACCAAAGCCGTATTTGGATAAGAAAGTTTTTCAGTTGAATAATTTTTTTCACTTTTTTATTTTTAAATTATGGTTTTTGAGTTTGTTTATCTTCAAACTCTTTTCTTTCTTTTTGGTATTTTATAATGGCCATCGCAAATCCACTCACTGCTATGACTGCCATACATGTAAAGGCGCCTATCGTAATAGGAGAAATTAACGTATGTCGTAAGTCGCGACCTTTTCCTTGAATTGACATCTAAAAACAAATATAATTCGTAAAAATGGTTTTTTTGAAACTTCAAAAATGCTCCAATCGGCACAATTTTCCTTGATATTTTCTGATTGAGCATGCATTGTTCTTAAAATATTTTGCATTCCGAAAAAAGCCTTAACTTTTTAAAAACTAAAAGTTCATTTAAACGTTTCTAAAAAAATAAATCCTTAACAAAAGAGGTGAAATTAATTAATTTCACCTAGCGTAATTTAGCTTCTTTAGTGATAATTATTGTTTTGCAAAATTGGTATGCACGGTTTCCACAGGTCGAGAATTTCAAAATCTGTTCTGGAATGTTCTATTTAGTCCCAATATTTTGCAAAATTTGAAGGAAAATCCTAGAGTTTTGTAAAAGTATTCCTGATGAAATACCTTGAAAAAAAAATATTTTGAAAAATTTTACCCCTACGTTATTATTCTCTAAAACTATTTTTTCTTTTCACGCTCTCATACTCCTAAATTTTATCGTCATTCTTGTCAACTAACGTATTAATTTTATCGTCATTCTTGTCAACTGACGTATTAAATTAAATCTGTTGTGAATTGATACAAATACACGAATATTCTGTTGAATAGCTATATCCATTTAAAGTTCCTAGGAAGTCTTTAAGTTAACCTTTGTATGATAAATGCACTGGAAAACAAAATCCTGGAAAGTTCTTGAACTTTCATTATTATTGTGTCAACCTTGCCATGCCGTTGTTTAGCTTAGTATGCAATTAATATTACAACCAAGAATTGAAATTTTCAGGGGGAGTTGTCCAGATTATAAAAAATTTATTAGAAAGTGTTTCTAATAAGAAAAAAAAATTTCCTATATCTTAGAAGAAAACATCGAGAAGATTTCAAAGATTTTTTTTCTTTCTAAGATTTCAAACAATATTAACCATAAACTTATTAGTTTTTAATTTTTCCTAAAATTTTATGTAAATTATATTCTGTATAAAACCAGAAGTTACCTTGCTGATATGTGATACCGTTTCGTTTTCTTGAAGCGCTGTTATATCGGTTTTCTCTTGGGACTTCAAGTAATGTTCAGTTACCGCTTGAATTTTTTCATTTACTGCAGGAGGTATTTCTTCTTTTTTGGAAAAAGACATCTGTTTGTTTTGTTTCGATCGTATAATCGAAGATTCCTTTTGGAGCAGCGCATCCATAGGAGATTCAGTCTTATCTTTGTTTGAAAGCGTTATGGAGGCATCTGCTAAAGTTAATGTCAAAAACTACTTTATTCTCAAACAAATGTTTTAAAAAACCTTTTAATGGTTAATGTTGGTATATGGGCGAAATAAGTTACTTTAAACAGTTTGTAATTTTTCGGTTATAAAAATTGAGTTTAATAAAATTTAATAACTTGTTTTCCAGCATCCAGCTGATAACACAATAAAAATCCTGCTGGATTTTAGGATTGTTTGGGAACTACATTTGTGAATATATTTATATTTGTTAACAACTAAAATGAGTCTTTGGTGTAATTGACATAATTTTAAATTAATGATATATGACAAAATCTTAAATTAATGATATATGCGATTTTATATTATGTTGACTCCTCATAAAATCCTCATCAGGATTACACAATAGAATTGTATAATCCTAATGAGAAATACAAAAGTAAATAAAAGAAATTTTTGCAAGAAATTTTTTTTTTTTTTTTTTTTGTCACCACGGTGATGCTCCGTTGTTCCGAGATTTATCATAGCCGTTTCACCTCAAGAACGTGAGTTGTGCCTTTATGTGAGTTCTAATGATCTCTTTTTTTTTTCTTTAGAAGTTTCTTCATAATTCTTACATGTATTTAGGAATTCTTACTACTCTTCATTAATCTTTGAGTGAATCTTCAAATTAGGAATTTGAAATATAGCCTTTAAAGATTAGGCAACCTTTTTTGGGTTTCCTATATACGAATTTCGGTTCTGAAGCAAGTTGTAAAATATTTTGTAGTTAAAAAAAAATTGGTGGTTCAGGTAGTGAAACGGTAGCGGTAAAACGGCGGTGAAAAAACGTCGGCGTAAAAGCGTTTTGTGCCGTCAAAAGTAATTTACCTTTTTGGTCGCTTTCTTTCAGATCTGCTGTTGCCTGTTTTTGAACAGAAGCTTGCTTTGTAACAATTCTAGATATACTTTCGTCGTCTTGGTTCCTTCTCGTTCCTCGAATTAAAAATATTTTATTCAAAAAAGGTAACTTGTTCTATCTTGTAAAGCTGATGCATATCCTTACTTGACTTAAATTGATCTTTCTGAGACTATCAGCGCGGCAACACTTATTTAACACATATAAACTCTTATTTGTCTTGAAAATTTTATCATAAATGGATGGATTAGGAAAATGTTTTTTTTATTTTGAAAAAAGAAAGAAAGGCTCAAAAGTGTTCACCACGATAGTAAAAACCATGCCATAAAATGATAGTAAAAATGTGTTTGTAGAATGATAGGAAAAAAAAAAAAAAAATGGCACTGAGTGAGAGCACAAATCAAATTAAATTATATTATTTGAAATTTTTAATTAGTTGTATCAATTCATTAATAGAGTTTTTCAGCCCGACAAGAAAAAAACAACAAATTTTTCAGTGATATGTATTAAACAGAAATTAAATGTTACGAGTTGTTAACAACACCATGATAATTAAAAGATCCTTACCAGACGTCCAGACGTCATTTCCAGATTTCCTTCTAAACTTTATAATGTCAGTCTTCAGATTATTTTTTTGGAAGTTAACACTTGAAATTAATTGAGTGTCACAGGAATCTTCACTAAAGCATGACACTGCATAGCAGCGTTCGTTTTCAAGCAAAGCAAGATCGCAAGTCTCTAATTCGCAGCACAGAAGAGCACATACCTTTAAAGAATAATGTCAATTGTTAAAGTTTCACGAAGAATTTTCATAAGAGAAACCTTTTTTTAATTTTAACCTTCAAAAATATTTTTTTGTTCATGAACTTGATTATCTCAACAACAAAATCCTTAAATTAGAGTCCGCTACGTTGCTAGGCGTGATTTGATAACCTAATCACACAATTCTACTTCGATAAAAAAATTTACCCAAAACTTCGAAACTTTTGCAAAAGATCCATCAAAGTTAAAGGCTATCACACACCATCATATTAATTCTCATAATCTGACAAAAACCTTTTTCTTGACTTAAAGTGGTACATGCTCAAAACACTCACCTCCAGGTCCTCAACTTTTCCTAATTGAGTAAAGTTATTTCTTTTATCATTGCGCTTCTTCAAATGACACGACGAGCAATTTTGAGGAGCAATGCAAGACATCTGTGAAGCTTCCCCGGCATTTTCAGGCTTCCAGTGAAATTCACTTTGCTCTATATGGATACGTGTAATATACCGTTTAGTTTACCCCAATAATTGCAACAACTTACTGTAATGTTATGTGTCGTTTTATAAATAAAACAAAAAAAGAAGAAAATGAACAAGAATAAATCTTTTATTCCGAAATCTGTTTAAAGATGGATACATTTTTTAATGCGACGGATTCTTTAAAACATTTAATTGGAAGTCAAACAAAACGCGAAGCCACTCACCCAACGAAATCTTGATAATAAGGAAAATACAATAAATTGTAAGACGCAACATTATCTAGCAATGTAATCGCATTTCAAAAGCTCCTACTTGATAGAAGCAAGATTAATATTCAATTAAAAGTGTTAACGCCCTGTTGCACACAAGCGTATTAACTGCACATGATACGCATAAGTGCGTTCGTTTGTGCGCTGAACAAAAATCTATCCTGGACGGAAATCGAGAAAAAAGAGAGGTTGAAAGAGAGACAGAGGAAATATTTTCTTCGTGCAAATAAACAAAGATTTTATTTTTTACTTCTTGCCTACATCAATTTAATTATGTTAATTATGCTAATAATGTTAACGAACTTAAGGCCTTTTACTCTTTTTTTATTTAAGGAACTTCATAGTTTGATAACAAACGCCCTTGGTCTAATCGGAGAGCCAACCCATCCCTACCCATCACCTTTACCAGTGTTCATCTTTTTAATTGAAAAAAGAATCTTTCAATTTTAAACAACCTAAGATATTTGAATTGAATTTTTTATTAGAAGTTTACTTTCATGGCCATTACAAAAACAAAATCACTAATTATCTTGTCACTTGTAATCTTCTTTTCAAGCATTGACAAATTTATCTAATTCTGTCCCGTTATAAACTTCAAGAATTTTTTAATTCACTATGCAAAAACTTCTTTCATAATTATTTATGTAACAAGATCATAATCGATCATGCAGCAAGAGTGAATACTAATAAATGCTTTGTAAAATTTTGATCCGATTGCATTTTTATAACATGTTTTTTTCAATTTAAAATGTACTTTTGACGAATTACTGGTTTACCAAGAACTAATAAAGGGGTCTATGAAAAACTACAACTTCGTTGGAAGCTTTATTCTCTCAACACAAGAAATTCAAGGTGATCGCTTATATATACATCCTTCTGTTGAAGATAATAAGCATGTTGCTTGGTATGTAGTATACAATATCAGAGGGAAAAAAGAAGGGAAGTTGTCTGATAAGAAAATTAAAATCTGGTAAAAAAGAAACGGCGTGTTTAAGGAGGATGGTGGTGGGGTTGAGGGGGTCCTGAATGTAACTTCTGAAAGACTGTTTTTAGAAAATGTGGTTTTTTTTTTTTTTTAATTGTTCACTGATGTTTTAGAAAATACTTTTGTATAGAAAATGCAAGCTCTCTGATTAATAAAAATTCCCCGATCTACTTTTACGCCGTAACTTACTGATTGATAAAATGGGGTTCTTTGCTTGCTCTAGTTTATACTCACTGTATGTCGATTGGATAAATTTGTTCATATCCAATTCATTCCCTTTTTTTTAGAGTTATTGGAATGTGGTTTAAATCTTTCTTCTACTATTCACTAAAAAATAGTAGAAGAAAAATTTAAATAAGGAATCTTATTTTAGTTTTTTGAAAAAAAAAAAAAAAAGCCCTTGGTTTTGAATAAATGAAAATAACAACTTTCATCTTAATCATCGGGATCCCAAAAAACATTAATGTCATCTTAAAAGATTTACGTAAGAATTATAGCTAGATATGAGGCACTCAAGTTTTATCCGGGTTAACAACTTTGCGATTATCCAACACTGATATTTATCACTAGCAATAATAGGAAAGAAAAAATATTTCTGCCGTTTCCCACTCCCATCCCGTTTCTTCCTCCTTCATCCTCGCTACAGCACTGTTATGCGATTATGGCGGTTTGATTAAAATAACGCAATAATATTCCTTGAGTTGCTTTTAGAATCATTTTTCTCAACTGTAATAATTTTAGACAAAAATTGTTGAGGACTTTTTCCTAATTTTACACAAATGTCCACATCCTTTAATTTTCATTATCGATTGGAGGGTGATCTTTGATCAAATGTGCATGCATGCAAACAAAATCAAAATTTATAATAGTTTGTGAGATCGAAAAAGTATTTGGACCGCGTTGGTAGAGGAATTCTTTTTTTTCGATCGTTGGTAGTGGAACTATTTTTTGATCCGTCCAAGTCAAAGCCGTTAAATATACATGGAAAAATTTAAAAGAATCATTCGTATTTAGTAAATACAACTATAAATTTATAGATATTTTTCCGAATTTTTATGAAGATTAAAAAGATACCTAAGTACTTTTTTTTAATCGATCTTTTTTAAATTTCATCATCTTTTACTGAGTAAAATTATTTTCAAACAAGATCTTTTCTCTCGAAATATATTTTGATTTGAGTATTTTATCAACACACTTTCTAATTGAACACATCAGAAAGTTTTTGCTTAATGGATTTTTTTAAAGAACTTGATAGATGACATTTTGAGGAGAAAAGTGAGGATGGATTTGACGCTAAAGACAAACACATTTTCATTTGATAACTTTTATACCTATGTAGATGAAGAAGGTCATCTGGATAAAAATACCACATTTAGACTTTACATTCCAACGATTTCGTGGAATGTCCTGTGGTTTTTTGTGGTATTTTATCCACTGAACTGGACTGATTTTGTATTTCTAGTTTCCAACTTTTTGTACCTAGGATTTAAGTGGTTTTAAAAGTTAAATCAGTTGTTAAGTTAAGGTCTGGAAGCAAACCCCAGAACCTTTTAAATATGAACTTGATTGTGATTTGAAAATATAATAAATGTAGTAAATATAGTAAATATAATAATTATAATAAGTGGGTAAAGCTAATTATGTTATGTTAAACAATAAATTTGTTTACCGAAGATCTATTTTTAACTTGTTTATTAAATGCCCCCCCCCCTCCCCTCCTCTGTCAATATAATATTATGACTGAGGAGGTATTTTTAATCCAACTTGCAACATACTACAAAACTACAATGTATGTTATCGACTAAACTTGATATCACCAACGTATTCTTTTTTACTACTTGTTCTATTTAATTATATATTTAATATTTAATTTATTGGAGAGTTTTTGAAGAAGAAACTCAAACATCGGCGTAGGTTTAATGCTTTTTAAAGAATCATACCATTTTTGCAAATTTTCAGTCTTCTTTCCAGTTCGCAAATTTCTAAGATTCTAAGTTTAACTTATACTGATGAGGCACGTTCATACTTTTTTTGTTAACTCAAATCTTGCTCATTATTTTCTAATACTTTAACACAATCACCAAAAAGGCGTGTTGCTAGTTTGGCGGCAAACTTTACTGTGCTTTTTCGAATTTTTCTTCAAACTTCTTCATAAACTCATGACGTCAATATTATATAACGCTGATCAGTTCTTTCCTTCATAGTTTCATATTGTCACGACTCAATATTTTTTTTGCAAACTTTATAGGAGCTAAAACATTTTGAAGTGTCTGTAAAGCTTAGAAATCCAATGGATTATATGAAGTGATATGAGCTAAAAAGGGAGCGCTGATTGTTGAAATTTAGTCCTACCTATTTTTAACGCTAATACGTAATTCAACTTCTGAGTCGAACTTCTTAATGATTTTTGATTGTTTTTCAATTGATTGCGAACCGTTAGTTCTGAATAAATCTCATCACATGACTGTAAACATTAAAAGGACTGTAAAATCACATGACGAGTACTTTTTTTAAAACTTAGTGGAAACCAATAATATCATTTTCTTCAAGCCAGTTTCTTCATGCCAGTGAACTACTTTTTTTACTTTCCGAACCAAGTTCGTCATCATCATTCCAAGTTCGTCATCATCATTTGAATACAGTTCTGCTTTAAAATGTGAATCAAAGCTTTTGTATAAGATATTACAAAGGCCTATATGTGTCACTTGGTTTTACACAAAACATCTTTTTAAATGAACATCTTGCAAGTTCCAATAATTTTTTGATGTCTTACTGAAGAAAATGAAAATGAAATGTCATGTGAACTTTTTTTTATTTTTGAATCATAGAACTTACTTTCTCAAACCATTTCATTTTTCTTTTCGATGAAATCTTCCTAAATTAATTTCATGACGGTATTCTTATTTGATTCTATCTCTGATGACCTCGACTCGCGAATGTATTTCTAGTATTAGCTTGTATTGAAATTCCAACACTTGCCATGTCTAAAATTATTCTATTTCTTCTTTTTTTCTTTTCTTTTTTTTTTTTTTTTTGATTTTATTGATGTAGGGGAGACCGGGGCCAGTTGGCTACAAGGGTAAGTTGACACATTGCGTTTAACTTTGGAATTTTCCACCAGAAACTTCCAAAATTCACATGGAACTTTAACTAATTCATCATTCAGTGTAATATCAAGGCTATAAGAGCATGCGCATTGAAGTTATTGCGATTTTTGTGTTTTTTTTTACTAATTTTGTAACTTTTGTAACTATATTACTTTTTCAATTTTAAAAAGCAATAGCATTAGCTACAAGCAAGCTGGAATAGATTTAGGTGTTGTATGGTTTACTCTAACCAGTCACATTTTGTGTTTCTCAATATTTTGCGTTTTTAGGGATTGATAAGCCATTTTGTGAGCAAAAAGCTTTTGAGGTTAGTTGGCACAATGATCGCACAATGAACTTTTCCCATCGGCCATAAATTCACTTAAGTTATATAACACTACACATCTACAGACGTGAGAAATTATAAAAGTAAAGTGGACAGGCCTGTAAATTCTAAAAATGTTACCAAAAAATGCTATTGATGCTATTTTTATAGAAGTCTATTCAAACGACTTATGGGCAATAAAAGTTAACGTCAAAAAATATTGTTGGATAAATATTATCAAGAGTTTTCATAAAAAAGATGCGCTTGAAATAGATTCTTAATGTTGCTGAAGTTGTCTCTTTTTGTATGGTGTGCCAACTTACCCTGAGAAAAAAGGCAACTTACCCCAGGCCAAGGTAAGTTGGCATATACTTTTCTCTTTTTTTTGGGCCACCTATTATCTTTTTTTTAATGCTTGATACTTGAACATGCTTGCTAAATTCATATTCTTTTGAACTGCGACTTGATATCCTCTAAAAATAATATTGAAAACCAATTTTTTCTTTAATTATTATTATTTCACACTCTAAGGCGAAATAATAAGTTTGAACAAAAAAAAAAAAGTTTTTTTTAACTTGATTTTTATGTGTTAATAATTTTTTGGTATTTTAAAAAATTTATAGAAAATTATTTCAGGAAAAACGGAAAACAGCAAGAAGAAAAGACTCCCGTTTTTTATTTTTGAGTTCATGCAAAGAAATGACTAATTTTTCCCTGTTCCGTTAGTTTAATAATAGATTTTCATTAAACGAAAAAAAACTCTCGATAAAGAAAGTCAAAAGGATTAGTGTAGCGCTTATAGTAAACACCGGAGTCTCTTTTGTAAATGAAAAGTTATTTGGCATTGTCTAGCTATGATGAAAATCGGTTTTCCTGCACATCTACTTTAACGTAAAATGTTTTCGATAAACTCAATTATTAAGCCGATAGAGTTACTTGCGGCGCACGTTACTCAATACGCTTGAAAATTATATTACACATTAAGTTTCTGCATTACGAACTGTTTTTACTTTAAAAAAAATTGCAAAGTTCGTAACTATTAATAAGGACCGGACTTTATCGAAAAAAATTCCCATTTGCGACTAATTTCGAGAAGTTTGCCATAAATTTCGAAAATTGTTCTCGAAGTTTATCGAAAGGTCGGAATTAAAAACTTTTTTTCTCGAAACATTTCGGTTGTTTTCTGAAAAAATCGTATAGTTCAACGAATTTAGAGGAAAATAATTTTTCGAAGAAATTTAACTTTTTATCGAAAAAATTTTATTTATCAAGACAACTATTTTTATGACATTTGACATTTGGTTGTTATTTATTTTAAAATTTAAGTTTTTATGTAAAAAGCGTGTAAACATGATAAATGTGAAATAAACATAATAAATATGGATTTTAGGTACAAAGTTCGCATCTTTTTGTTTATGCCATTCCATGACCAGTTTTCCATAATGACATAATATCAGAACACAGGTCCATTTCCCTGTAATTTAATGAGTTAAAAGACATTTTTTGGAAGCACTCTTTGAATAGTGTGGACTCACTAATATAAGATACTGATTTTTTACCACAACTGCAAATAGCTTGCCAATACAAGGCCTTTTTTTTAGCAAACTTATCATGCTTTGTGCATTTAAATTTCTTATCTTCTATTTGGATGTAATAAACAGTCTGAGGAATTCGTTGGTAATCATACTTGATTTAAGTTTCATCGTCTTCAATGATACAGAAATTCTTAGAAAAAAAAAATTGTTGTACAAATTCCAACAGCGGGTTCTTTTTTCTTGAGCTTCAGTTTGGTATCTTTTTTTGTGATTTGATAAAAACGAAGACCATATTTATTTTGAACTTGTACAACAAAACTATGAGAAAATTTTAGTATTTTTTTTTTGCACGTTCTCTAAATGCGAGGCTTAATCTTCATCTTCATTTTCATCTTGAAACTATTAACAAGTTTTCTAACCAGTTTTTTTTTTATCTTAAAGACCCCCCTCTTTCTTCCACCTGCAGATTTGCATTTGATCGATTTTGTTTGAGAGAAACGTTGAATAACACAACTAACAATGTACATCCCGTATTTGCAACTCTTTAGCTATTGAGTTGTATTCTATTAGGACTTTCTAAATATTTGTACACAGCTTTTTCTCTAACAATTTTTTTTAATCTTTTGTCATTTTTAAAACTCATTTTAATTACATGGGAAAACTAAACGATTTTTTTCAAAACCACATGTTAAACATGTTGTAAACAAAACACAAGTACAATTAAAAAATTTATTATTACAACCGCTGAAAAAAAAAAAAAAAAGGACGTATTTATTATTTTCACATTTATTTATTATTTCACATTTTATTCATTTACACCCTTGATCTTAATTGAAAAATTGTGTGCGCCATTTCGCTAATTTGTGTTATTTAACAATTAAAAAGTTTAATCAAATGCAAGTAACATTTTATGGATCTAAAGAAGTAAAAAAAACGGTGTAGTTAAAAAAAGTTTGGTGTAGCTCAATTAAGTTTAGCATTGCCAGACGAGTTCCTTGTTTCATCAATTTTACTTTTTACTTTTTACGACAAAAAATAACTTTCGAAAAAAAAAATTTTTTCTTTAAGTTACCGTGGTCAAACAAAGCCTTATACTTTAAGAAAGTCCTAATTTAAGAAATAACAAATTATTATATATATATATATATATATATATATATATATATATATATATATATATATATATATATATATATATATATATATAAAACATTTACAGAAGAAAATTTGTTATTTTAACTAGATATCTAGTTAAAATAACTAAGTTATTTTCCCCAAATGTTTTTTTTTATATACGAAATTTGTCATTTCTTAAGTTAGGACTTTCTTAAAGCATAGGACTTTGTGGGTCAAACCACGGTAATATCATTTTCGAAAAAGTTCTCAATTTTAAAAATGAAATTAAATTGCATGATCTCATAATTATTCATAGCGTTCTTATTTTAAATCTTATGACGTCATGATGTCAAGTCACTCAACTTTTAAATCCTTAAAAATTTTTAGGAAACAAAAATAAAGATGCAAAAATTTAACAATAGATTTTAAACTTTTCTTTAAACTGTTTTTAGTTTATCTAATTATTTTCTAATCAATAAAAATTATGTGCGACAAATTGATAACGTGCAAAAAAAGTTCGCAGTGATAAAAGTTTGTTTTCGAAAAAAGCTTTTTTTCTCTCAAAATTTAGTGATGGATTACGATAAAAATAACTTTTATCTGGGAAATATCAAAATGAATTATTTTTCTTGGAATTTGATGTATCCGTCTTTTCATCTAAATCCACTCGGAGTAGTGCCAATCCTGTTTATGCATTTTACTGTTTAAGAGAGAATTCAGTTGTAAAACTGTCCAAGCAATTAATTAAGCCGCCTATTTTCATTGGCTTATACACGAGTGATGAAAAAAACAACAACATCCAAACGTAAAAATAAATATATTTTAAAACCTTGTCGGAGTGTTTTTTTGGTTTTACAGTTTTAATCAAAAGAGTAAACTGGGATAAGAGTAAACCGTTTAGCTTAAAATTTAATCAACTTCTTTAAAAAAATTGATTTTTAACTGTAATAAATATAAAAATTGAGTAAAAATGTTTTGAAAATTTAAAAAAAAATTGATTTTTTAAAAAAAAACAACAAAAAAATAAACAAACAAAAAATTGTATAAGATAATAATAGACAAACGAAAAAAATGCCGTCAAACGTCTGATGTATTTTAAAGTGCAGAAGCCCTATCTGATATCAGTTTTTTTATATCATCTACTGTTCTCTCACAAAATGACGTATGAACATAATTTTATTTAGATTTCATTATACTGTATGTTTTATTACATTAAATTTCTTTAATTTCAAATAAAGTAATTGAAGTCATGTTCAGTGATTTAAACGATTCTATCAGTTACAAATATAAAAAAAAGAACTGATTGCACAACAGAAAAACTATTTCTCTTCAACTTACGCGTCAATCACAAGTTTACTTTATGTAACTTTTTTTTATAAATTTTGCTTTTTATCCAAGAAATACAAAAAACATACTGGAAAATGTTGTAAAAAAATAATAGGCGCACAAAATTTTTAATAGATTTCCGTTCATCTTTCTTCTCAACCTAACTGTTATTCGTAAGCATTTTGTTAATTTATTTTTTATCTGACAATTTCCTATAAAAGGTTGCATAAAATTGCTTATGATGACCAGTTTAGTCACATTTAAAGCCTTTTTAAATATTTTGATAAGAACTAAAAGTTAATATACATAAAAATAGGCCGAAAACCACTAAGCGAAGCAACAATGTGACAAATATTAGGTATGAAGGATGACTTGTTGATCAGTAACAGAAATAACAAGAAGATAAAAAATTTTAGAGAATTGTCACAAAAAATGCCCTTAAAACATTTAAAGCGACAGGTAACATCCAACGTCATGCAGGGTCCAGAAGGTTAAAGAAAACTACAGAGCCCGAAAATAGTTTTATATTTTGTCAAGTAAGAGCCAATCCAAGGTTTAGTAATCGTGAACTCACCAACATATTCAACAAAAAGCATCAAAACCGTCTTTTTTCAAATGCAGTTGAAAACATTTTACTCAAGAAAAACATTTAGGTGGTGTAAAGTGGTCTAAAGTGGTGTAAGAAGAGAATTGAATGGTCTTTGGAAAAGTGGAAGCAAGTAGTTTTCAGTGATGAAAAGTTTTTTTACTATATTTTTTAATTAATGTTTAACAACTAGACTTTTTTTCTTTTAACCAGAAAAAAAGTATAGTAATTACTTTGTCATACCGAAGTTGCGAGGTAGCAGTGGGAGTGTTGGTCTTTAGGGCTGCTTTAATTTTAACGGAGTAGGTATAACATTTATACAGACCGAACAATTAACACACCTATAGAGACGCAAGAGAACTGCATGGCTTCATCAATAGACATGCTGATTGATCAAAACGAATGGTGCCAGTTTCAACAAGATATGGTGCCTGCCCATACAGCTCGTAAATTCAAAACATAGAACAACAAGAAAATAAAGTGGATTTGTTGCCATGGCTAGCTCGATCACCAGATTTGAACAAATCGCCTAAAGCAAGAACAAGATACCATTTACGGAAGAATTCCAACCAAAATGTGCAACAACCTTGTTAAATCGATGCAAAAAAGATGTGTAGCTTGCAAAAAAGCATATGGGGGATGTTTTAAATACTAGTTTAGTTTTTTTTTTTATTTCTATTTTTATTACGTCAATTTTGATATATCGCAGTTTTTTTATAATTATTGTTACAATGTTTGATGACGTTTTTATAAACAATTCGTATGTTTTAATGTCATCCAAGATGTCATCCAAGATGTCATCCAAGATGTCATCCAAGATGCAAGATTTGTTTTTATAAACAATTTTACAGTGGGTTGCATAAATATAGAGTCAGTTGATTTTTAATGGTTTTTTTTTTAATTTAAAGCAAACAAAAAAGTTAATAGTTTAAATTGTTTTAAACTTAAGTAACAATGGTATTATAAACAAAATAAGAAAAAAAAAATTTAAGATTTTTTTTCTCTTATTTTGTTTATAATACCATTTTTATGAGAAGTATTTACAACTGTTAAAAAAACAACAAAAAAAATAAAGCAAAAATGTAGTCAGGGTGCACTTTAGTATTTTGTATGCGCACCACGAACTTTCACACATGCACGAACACATCTTGGCATAGATTCAACTAGTCTGATGCATAATTCTCTTGGAAATTCTTTCCAAAGCTTTTCCAAGGCCTGCAATAATTGCGCAACACTAGTTATGTTCTCTTTAACCAACCTCTTGTCTATCCAAGCCCAAATGTTCACGATGGGATTGAGATCTGGAGAACGAGCTGACCAAGGCATGACCGTAATGTTTTTCCGATCAAGCCACTCTTTAACCGATGTCGCAGTGTGAACCGTTGCGCTACACTGTTGTAAAAAATGACCAAAAACTACTTTGAGCTGACCCGAGAAAACTGCTTTGACAGGGTGAAACTACAATGTTTCCTGACTCCAAAAATGTAAAATTTGAAATCTAACTATTTCGTCCGAGAAAATAATTTCGATTTTTAGTTTTTAGTACTTTGCACAATAGGGCAAAATGACAGCTTTTCAAATTTTGCATTTTTACAGCATTCAAAAACTCTTCAAAATAAGCATTTATTACTCCAAAACATAACTGTCTAAAATTCACTTGAATAATAGTTTATTCTGACACAACTGATACAGTTTTTCATTAACAAGATGGAAATAATAAACACTTTCTTAAATAATTCTTTTAGTTATTCTAAGCCAAAACACAAAAACAACCTCTTGATTCTAAACACATAAAGAGCAAATGGTACATAAAATAAATTCTTCTCAATATTTGATTCTTCACAAATGCTTGCTGTTGTAGTCCACAACACATGAAAGAAGCCTCTTTGCATACTCAGGATGATTGCGGTCTCTTTTGTATCTCTGCCAATGTGAGCTGAAATTATGATGCATTGATTCTGTTGCCTGCTCACTAAAGATCCCCAAGGGAGCCCTTTTGATCTCAATGAATTGCTTCACATGGAAGAAAACAGCATGAACTTTTGGAGTCACACTGATGTTCATGATTGCCAAATATGAGTCTCTGAAGCGATCAATTTTTTCAGAAAAGTCATCCTCCAGAACCATACCAAAACATGCTGTCACCACAGACTTAAACTTTCGAAGGGCATCAATGATTCCAAAGACTTGAAAAGCAGACTCAGTCTCTGCAATTCTTTGAAGGAGGTCAAGATTGCTGAGAAGCTTGTGACAGGCATTCCCTGCAAACTGCCCACCATGGTATGGTTCTTGTTGAATGTGGAGAGCTGAGGGCCACTTGACAACATTGGGCCAAACTTCTGTCATGGCTTTGTACATGTGATTGACCACACCAAGGAGAAGATGGAGTTCCATTGGTGGTATGAGCTCCAAGATGAGTTTGTTTTCAGAACCAGATAGCAAAGGCTCATGCACTACATTGCCAAAAGATCTTGCCTTTTTGATATCACCACCAGACTTAGCAAACTCTTGATAACAGGCAACAAGTGAGCCTAGTGTCCTCAAAGATCCTGATTGAGAAAGATGCTTTGATTCTGTGTTGCACCAAGAGCAAGGGTGAGTACTTGCATGGCTCTGAAGGCCACAAAGGATGTTGGCAAGTTTCATGTCGCATGAGACAACAAAGTTGACTTTGTCTAACTTGATTAAAGACAAGATCTGCCTCACATTTTCAAAGTTTTCTGGTAGTCCTTCTGATAAAGCCACAAGCATTTGACGCTTTACACTACTGTCTTTGGCAGTCCTCTGAGTTAAAAGTTTTTTCCGTGGTGGTGACCTTGAATCACAGTGAGAATCCAACTCCATGATGCCAAGAGAAACTTTCAGAAATCCTCCACCTCCATCAATTCCCAACTTGACAATATGGTTCTGGAAAACTCTTCGAGAAAGCAGGACTTCATTCAAAAGCTCGGCAAGATCCTTGCAATGCACAACCACAAAGTCAGTGGAGTTACTCTCTGATAAAACTTGGATGCTGGTTTGAGTAAAAAACTCAGACAACTGTTTGCCAATGGCTTCAAACTTAGCTAGAAAACTAGTCTCCACAATCTTGGTGTCACTGACTCTGTTGATGGTTGATGCCAATTTCTTCATGCCAAGGTTGGACAGTCCTGTGTTTAGCTGAACTTGTACAAGATCTTCAGTTTTGATGCTGGGTTCAGGAAAAAGAGCTCTTGCACTTGAGCTTCCTAAAAATGAAATTATATTAACACTTTTTGTAATTTTAAGTTTTAAAATTAAAGGTATTCCCTCTGAACCTGCCATCTTTATATGTATATATAAAAGTATCACCTGTTTTAACTCTAAGTGGTGGGCCGCCTTTAGGATGCGATATTTTGGCAGTACCACCAGGTGTGGAAGGTTTAGTAGAGATGACTTGAGTAGCTATTTGCTCTGCAGCGAGTGGATCAGCTGTAGCTAGCTGCTTGAGATTCTCTCTAAAAGTGAATGGAGTGCACTGATGTGGCAGACCTCTTCCAACTAGACTCAAACAATCACCACATCTTTGAGGGGTACAATCTTCCACAGGTTTAGAATAGTTCACTGGGCTCTTCTCATTCAACTTCAAATGTCCAACTTGACAAATAAGACAGTTGCAACCTTGATCTCTTGTTGGTGGTCTAACTTTTATAGATGAGAAAGGAAACAAAGGTGGCAGGTTAACATCTTTTCCTTCATCTTTTCTCCGAAGAATTGTTCAACATGAGTCACAAATGCCTCTTGGCACTCTGGTATCAGTCAAATCAAGACTTGTATGGTAATGCTTGAGGATCTTTTCAACAAGGAACTGTGTCAACTCTCGAGAGCACTTCTTCAGACACAAGACACAGACAGATTTCCGAAAATCTTCATGATTTTTTGAAAAATTTGGCATTTTGAAATTTTTCTCACACAACTGATAAGTGAAACACTTTAAATAAACATGTTCACTGCCAATTCCCGGAATTTTTAGCTTGTTTACAATTTTGATGCAAAACTTAAAACAAACATGTTCACTGCCTATTCCCGGAATTTTTAGCTTATTTACAATTTTGATGCAACAAAATGTTTATAATATAGTTCAACCATGAAATTGTAGGTAAAATTTTATCTTCTGAGTTAAAATAAATACAAATTATACTTGCTATATAGACTGTTATGTTTTAGAGTAATAAATGCTAATTTTGGAGAGTTTTTGAATGCTGTAAAAATGCAAAATTTGAAAAGCTGTCATTTTGCCCTATTGTGCAAAGTACTAAAAACTAAAAATCGAAATTATTTTCTTGGACGAAATAGTTAGATTTCAAATTTTACATTTTTGGAGTCAGGAAACATTGTAGTTTCACCCTGTCAAAGCGGTTTTCTCGGGTCAGCTCAAAGTAGTTTTTGGTCATTTTTTACAACAGTGGCTATCGTGCTGAAAAATCGATTGTTTTCGTCTTTCGATTGTTTCGATGGTTTAATGAATCGATTGTTTTTCGTCAATAGTTCAAAGAGCGTTCTTGTATCCTTGGTACACAAAAACCCTCTTTCAACTTTTCACCAGTCTGCCTCTTGATGACTAAAATTGACTTGCGATTTATGACCACAAAATTGGATTCGTCGCTGAAAATGACTTTGGCCCAGCCTTTTACACACCAGTGAAGTCTTTCTCTACAACACTTTAATTTTTTTAGGCGATCTAATACACGCAAAAGTGGTTTTCGAGCAGCGACATAGCAATCTAAGCCTTTCTTATTTCGGCATCTTAGTACAGTCTATCTACTAACATTTACGTTACCAGGGGTATTTGTGAACCCTTCAGCAAGTTCGCGGTAAGAAATTTTAGGGTCTTGTCTAACCTTACGATAGAGATAACTTTGGTCTCTTGAAAATGGCTTTAAGGCCTACCAAGCCTTGGTAAATCCTTGACATCATTATGTAGCTCGTGGTTTTTCAACGTTTTTTGTACCCAATTAAGCGAAACATTGCACATTCGAGCTATTTCTCGTTGGCTTTTTGTTTTATCTTTTAGCAGACCTACAATTTGCCATCGTACGTTGTCTGAAACAGCTTTTCTGTTTCACAATTTCGTCTATTTAACTTTACTAAATAATTACCAATGCGAATAACTCAAGATGATGAAATGATGACTAAATTTTATTTTCGCAAGAACGTTTAAACAGTTCGAAAGAAATCAACCACTAAATTTTAGACCGTTCGGATAACATTTCATTGAGATATTTCAACTTAAGTCGTTAAATTTTAATTGACTCTATATTTTTGCTACATTAAAAATACAGGTTCTAATTGGATTAATATTTACCCAACACTGGTAAATCTAACGAGTTCGAGTTATGTACCATTCGTAGAGAATCAATTAACACATTTAATACGCTTTTAATCGTATTAATTAGTTGGTTTTCAAAGATAATTTTGAAAAAAGCAAAAATTTCGCATAAAAAAGTACTGACTAGATTTATGCAACCCACTGTATGTTTTAGTATGTCGTCCAAGATACAAGATTTGTAGCAAAAAATTTATAACAAAAAAATTTTTCTCACAAATATATAAAAAAAAAAATTAGTACAATATCTTCTTTAGTTTCTATTTTATGATACTTTAAATAAGCGTTAAGCAACAAAATCTTAATGCGCATATTTTTTTTTTTAAAACCACTGTATATTTAGAAAGATAAATATATATGTATGTAACATACTTACACCCAAATAGACTATCGCCCTATACTTTTATAATTTGGCGGGGTATAATTAAATGAATGGCGGTGAATAATAATTTCAATAAAATTTTGATGGAATTGTTGCCACCTAATGTCTGAATCAAGTAACTTTTCGATATAACCATAGGTTGGTTTCACTTTATTAGTATTATTGATTCTTTTATAAACTTTCTTTGCGTTTTTTGCATGAGCATTAAAAAAAATGTCGCGTGATTTTTCATTTCTGCAATGGCTCTTCTTTTGTTAAATTAACTATTCACAGTTGATATTTTTGGGGATAGTGTCCTTCTAGCTAACCCGAAAAAACCACCTACATGGGGTGATAGTGGACATATGTAGGTGTCCAGAAATGGGAGTTTTGAAATCCATCTATTACGTCCGAGAAAAAAAAATCAATTTTAAGTTGAAAATTTCCCAATTTTTTTTACTGTTTCGATTATTTACTAAACAAGCTATAAAATTGAAATGGGTCATTGGAACTTCATGAAATTTTATGGTGTTGTACCTATATAGTATGGCTATCAATGTATAAAATTTTATGCAGATATCTTGCTTGGTTATAAAGTTATAGGCCAAAACGTTTTGCAAAATCATACATTTTGACAGTGTTGGTACCAAAAGTTTTTAGTTTTGGTAAAAGTATTTTGACTGATTGCCCTGATTTTATGTATGAATTCTCTATAGGTAATAAGCAACAACTTTTGTTATCAGAGTTTTGGAATCAGACCATTTGCTAAAAAACTGCGGCCAAAAAATCATTTAAAACCACAAAATCTCCTCATAATATGGATTATTCAATTTTTGAAGTATTTGCTACCCTGAGCAGTTATATATGTAAAATATAATTAATTGCATGTACGCTAGGGTGTTCCAAAAAAATGACTTTTTTGAAATTCAACTAACATTGCTTTTCATAAGTTGCCCCAACCTTGATATTACTAATAAATTTTTTTTTTTTCATGATTAGATCACTCCATGACTTCTCTCAAAGGGTCCAAAGGTCATTTTTTGCCCCTTTTTTCCCCCATATTTCTGACTAACTGAGGGGAGTGTTACTATTATCCAAATTGATTTTTCTTTCATTTTTTTTGTTGTTTTATCTTTTTGAAAGAAATTAAAATATAATGCTAAGCTTAATTTTTTTTTTTACTTGAACAATGAAGATCAAAAAATTCAAAAAAAAAGGCATTTTTAAGCTTTTTTGCACTATATCAGTGTTCTGCTTGTTAACAAGATACTTTACTTATTAAGATACTTATATTTACGTAATAAAATCATATTTATGATTAGTTTCTTAAGTAATTAGTTGTCAAACATAGTTTATGTTTATAAATTTATTTTGTAAACAAAGAATTTTTTACATAATCAGATTTTTTTTTAATTGTTCTTTCACTCTTATACTTGTTTGATACAAGGAAGGTACTTTGTCTTTTATCCTCATTGTGCGATTTATTGATCAGCTCCTATTAGACAATATTTAAAAGTAATGAGCTTGTGAAATAAATTGAGACTTTTAACATAAACAGTAAGTACCAAACATAAAAAATAGATACCTGAACTAGTTTTATAGCCCTCTCACTACAGTCATTTACTACTTTAAGATTATTCACAAATTTTTTGAATTCTAGGTAATAGTCATTTAGATCCCATGTCTTCCTTGAACTGTACCTGCAGCCAGCTATCAGTAATGTCTTCAATTTTTATTTTGTTTAACACAATGTAATTTTGATTAATTGAGTTCCATACATCTTTAAGCTTCTTAAACAATGGATTATCTGGGCCATTTGTTTTACTGCTAGGATAAATGTTCCAGCAGTGAATAATATGCCTTTCATAGATGTGATGCCTACATGCTAGGAGAAGTAGAGGTCTATCAAGCTCTGCAGCTAATCTAATGCACACACCCTTTTTATTACCAGTATTTACAGAAGTTGCATCAAAAACACATCCTTGTAATTTATCAAAAATATCAAATTGATGAAGAAGTTTTATGATTGCATTCTTCTGTGTTTCTTCTGTACAAGAGTTCAAATGAGGAATCCCAAGAAGCTCACTCTGTCCATCTATTCTGATGGAAACGGCCAGTCTGTCAAGTTGATGTTCTATTCCGTTTGTAAACTCTTTAACTAGTTTTCCATCAAAATAGAGAATAATTGGTAATGATGAAGATTTAACAAGTTCAGTAATGTGTTTTTTAATCTTTTCTCCTTCTTTAGTTACAACTTCCTCTGCAACTCTGAACGCAGTTGAAGAAGGTATTGCAAAATTAGTAACATTACCTCCTGAATTTGCAATAACACTTGCCACTGTTGCAGTGTGTTGTCTAACTGAAAGTCCCTCACCTATTGCTGTGAGAGCTGTTTTTTTTAAAATACTTTTTGGTAACAAAACAACAGAGCTAGATTGTTCTTTTTTTATATCTGCTACATATTCACAGTCAGAATTATTATCACTACTTGAAGAGTTTTCTAAACTATATAGATTGTTACCATTGTTTAGTTTAATTTCCATGTTTAACATGAAACACAATTTTTTGTGGGATCTCTTAATAGTGTACGTAAACCTTTTATCATTTGTCCTATTCTTCCCACCCTATTTCCAAGTTGGTCCAAGATAAACGCAATATCTTCATTTTTGGCTTTGGATGTCCTTCTCCTGTCTTTCATAATATCTTCAATTAATTCTTCTTTTTTTTTTACTAATCCAAAAGCATTTTAATATTTCTTCAAAAAATTCCTCATTCCTTTTTGTATCTGTTGGGTTGTTCCTTTTGCTATTCTTCTTTAACTTGTAATAGTTGTTCACCATTTTATCAATCTTCTTTCTTTAAAATGCAAAATTTATTCAATGCTTAAAATAAAGATAAAAATAAATTTGTTAATAAATTTTGAACTCATAATTTACCTGATATTTTCTAAGGTTATGATAGGGAATCCTGAAAGATTCCATGGTCTTACCAACTTAGACATTACACAACAGTCAGCTTGTGGAGGGCATCTGAGCTCAAATGAATTAATTTCGAAATGACACCTAGTTAAAACCGTTTTCTTTACTTTGGGATTCAAGTTTCTTAGATATAGGAAGTATTGCAAAACCTCTATGCCAGTAGGAAGTTTATAACATGAAAGATTTTCTCTAACTTTCTTTACTAGAAATTATTTCAGCCTTATTTCGAGTAAGCTTCAACTTCTTTTTTGGAGGCATTTTATTATTAAGTAACTTTTTTTAAGTTAATTAGTTATTGAAAATTAGTTAGTTATGAGAACTCCCACTCTGATTTTCTGGCAAAAACATGTCTTGTTAGTTATAATAATTTAAAATTCCATTCGATTATCCGTAGCATCCGCTTCCACTATTTTACTGTAAGCGTAAAAAGGAATTTTCTCGGAATTACCATTAAGTGTCTGTTAATTTATGTCATTAATATTTACCCAAAATTCCTGAAAGTATTTATCTACATACTAAAAAATTATGATGTTATATTTTAAAAAAATATAACGACAAAGTTACGCGAACTAACATCATTATAACATCAATATAACGTCATTATAACATCAAAATGATGTTATATCTGAACAATACAACATCCTTTTTCAAGATATAACATCAATATAACGTTATTATAACATCAAAATGATGTTATATCTGAACAATATAAAATCCTTTTTCAAGATATATTGTCAATATAACAACAATATTTGTTATATTGATGTTATATCTTGAAAAATGACGTTATAATTTTCAGATATAACATCATTTCAATAAATTTCATCACAATATTTAAATAAATCTGATACATAAATGTACAACTATAGCTATATGTACAGCTATAGCTGTACATATAGCTGTTATATATAATGATATAATATAAACACAATATTTAAATAATTCTCTTAACGAATACCAGCTTCAGGAAATGGTACTTTTAAGATCTAAAGAATACAAAATATTTACAATTACAAAATTTTTCTAAATAATAAAACTATAATAATCTGAGCAAATATTATTGATAATAACTCAAAAAGCACATTTTTAATAATTATGACGCAAAAATAATTCTTGAAGAATTATTATTACTGAAGTCATAATAATGCAATTAATTGTTTATCACCAATAACTATTTTACGTAAATTTATAAAGGACAGTTCCAGAAAAAGATGTTTGTATTACAAAAAATTTAAATTGGGTATTGCTGTTGGAAACAAAAGTATTTTATTTGTGTCATCAAAGCATAATTGATGAACACACCAAGGAAATAGAAGACTGTCTGCTTCTATATATTTAATACCAAGCGAAATTTCAGCCGTGATTAAGCAGAATAACTTTTAATAATGAACCTCTGCGCTTTGAAAATACGCTTTTCATTTTCTGTTAAAATCTCAAGAATTTTATAGAATTCTAATTTTTTTTTCATTTGTGTCAGAAACAATGTCACCTTGCTTACAATGTATTCCATTAATGACTGCACTTGAAATAAAACCATCCTTAAATTTTAATTGATCAACCTCTCCATAAACATATCGTCGTTCACCAAAAGAATTAAAAAACAACCTAGTTGTATTTAAAATCATTGCTTCGCAAGCTGAATATGGAATGCTTTTAAAATTAAAATGTCTGAAATTTTTTATTACTTGATGTTCGCGTTCAAAAGCAAGACAGAGATGTCCATGTAACGAGCCAAATAGAGATGCTTGTGATGGATAGTGTACAAGAAAATGTAGTTTTGGAATAAAACCGTTTGAATATAATTGAAGGAAACTGCAATGATGTGCTTGAATACAAACCTTTAGGTCCTTAAAATAAATATCAGTTACTAACAGAGACATACATAGCTGCACTATTTGTATAAGTTTAACTAAGCATGAAAGGTGGGGATCAAAGAATCCATAAATCTTAATAAATAAAAACACAGCAAGAGTTGATGCTTGTCCACCACCAAATTGTCCTCGGATTTTAAGTGAAGGTAAAATAACACCGGGCTTTTCAACAACAGAAGGATATATTTATGATTGAAGCCATTGGTTAAGATCAGCTAAGGAAAACTTTTCTGGTATACAGTACTTTTCTGGTATACAGTACAAAATAATCGTAAATGTAATAGCACAACCCCTTCCAATAAATCATGTTTTGGATCAAAAAGCAACTGCTTAGTGACATCGAAATTCGGAATATCTGATAAAATGCTAAAGTTAACAATACCATAGTTTCTTGACCATTTTGTTCTATCTGTTTTACTTAACCCAGAATTTAACTCATTTAAATGTATGACATGTTCAGGCAAATTTCGAATCAGACACTCTTCACGTGTTGTAAACTCAATCATAAAAAATATATTATATAAGTTAAAAAAAAAGTAAAAAAAAATAAGAATTGCTGAAATTTTACCTATTGGCCTAAGATAGTTGGCGTCGTACAGGCAATTAAATTTGGTTAAACATTTAGAGCATTTTTGAAAGAACTAGAATCAGCAAAATTTTACCAAGCAAAACTTTTTTCACTGAGCAAACCATCTAATTTATGTGCTATGCGTGCATAAAATTATCATAACGATCTATGGAGACGAAAGGAGGTGGATGAAACAAAATGACTTGAAGAAAAAAAAAACTTACTGTTTATCTTCTTTATAGCCCATATTTACAAAACAAAATTTTACCAAGCAAAACTTTTTTTACTGACCAAACCATCTAATTTATGTGCTATGCGTGCATAAAATTATCATAACGATCTATGGAGACGAAAGAAGGTGGATGAAACAAAATGACTTGAAGAAAAAAAAAAACTTACTGTTTATCTTCTTTATAGCCCATATTTACAAAACAAGCATTCATAACTATACTAAAATAAATAAGATAATACCTTATTTACAATTTTAAAGGCAATGAAGCTACAACAAATTTATATATATATATATATATATATATATATATATATATATATATATATATATATATATATATATATATATATATATATATATATATCCATAAATTGTAAAAGCTTTCTGTGTGAGTAGGCCATAACAAATAAATAATTATATTTTGACAAAATTTGTATTTAGGGCTGTTTCAATAATTTTGTTGTATCGCTCCTGATGAACATTCCGATTATGCTTGACAATTCGTGCAAAACTTTCAGTTGTCACTTTTAATTCTTTATGTATTGAAAGTAAACAGCCAGTGATTGGAGGCATTATATTCCCAGTTAATGTTAATAAAACGAAATCACGAAGACGAGACGCTAAAACAATAAACGTAAATGACAATTAAAGAACAATTCTAACGATCGCCGGGTGCAAGAAATTAGAAAATAGAAAAAATGTCTTTAATCAAAAAACATGTTCGAAATCAGCGTCACTTATTAATCAAAAACATGTTTGAAATCAGCCTCACTTATTAGTTTTCTGAATGAGTCGTCCTCATTTGCTAAATTTTTAATTTGGCCTCGTAGTATATCTGCATCTTCTTTTGGCTGGAGACCGCTGTCCATCCTTTGTTTGTCAATGGAGAAAATGAGGTGCTGATACACGTTTTCCAACAGAGAAGCATTTCTATAACAATAAAAGCGTAATCAATCTCTGTAACTATTTTGCATTGCATTTTTAATGACGTCTTTGACTGTTTAAAAAAAAAGGTTACTTATTCTAAGAAAAAATTTTTAGGACTGGCCTTCATAAGCACAATCAGCAGTGACATCTTTAATTACCTAACCATGTTAAGTAACAAGTAAAATTGATAAATTTTTAAACATAAAACATTTCATTTTTTGATCCAACATTATTTCAGTATTTGTTAATACTTAGAATAATTTTAAATTATATCACCTGCCTTATATTGTTTCCAAATATAACTAAAACATCATCCTTTATTTTGTTAACAAAAGTTAGATTTTCTGCAAGATCAGCTCCAATAAAATTTATAAATAATGTCATTATAGCTGCTACAAATGATAACTTTTCAAATGAATCAGCAAGGACTTGCAAACGACATTCATCCATCAGCAAGGTCTAAATAAAACAAAATAAGCATATTAAAAAAGAATAATTCAATTCCTGAGTCATGCTTTGCATAAATTGTCATGGCCATGATTACCTCAGGGTATATCCTTTCTTTCTTATAGTCCATGAGCAAAAGAAATGCAGATGTGGTAACCATTGCATTATTGATTTCTTGGGAATCAACTTTTTTTGAGGCGATTGTTTGTAAAGCTTCCAACAGCCACAATTTAGTCATTTCTAACCCTTCTAAAAGCATAAAAATTTAATGAATCATCAATACTAAACTGACTTGAAAACAAGGGCGAAATATTTTTAAAGCTATCGCCATGCCTAAAAGATAATTAAATGATTTGTTTTGAATCAAGCTTTAAGTGAAAAAATGGTCTAGTCTAAAAGGAAACTTTGAAAAAAATAACCATAAACAATGAAAGAACTTTAAAAATTGATTATCTCAAAGCAAGAAAAAAAAGACATTTTATGCATTCATATTAGTTCTTGATAATTAGTTTATGCAAGATTGATTTAAATTCAACATTTAAAAGTAAAATTTACCTGAATTCATCTTCAAATATTCATCAAACTTTTCCCGCTCATAACTAACTGCTTGTTGAATTAGATATGGCTTCAATGCTTTCAGTTGATAATTGGCAAGATCTATTTTCATTAAGCTCAGAAGTTCTAAAATGCCTCTATTAACAAATGTAACAGCTTAAGTTATAAGAGTTTTATCAGAAATCATTTACACAAGCTATTCAAACACACATAAACATAATGCAATTTTTAAATTGAAACATTTTTACCGTAATAAAGGAACAATTTCTTTTGTAGATTGAAGCTTTTTAATTTCATCATCTCTTATGGGAGCACATAATTTAGACAAAGTTTCCAAAACAAAGTTGCCAAAACTAGCTATATCAAATGCATTGTTTTTGACTTGCTGAAGTATTAATTCTTGATCTAATGTTTCTTCTATTTCTTGAAGCAATGACTTTTGTTTGGAAGGTACCAACTCTAGGATCATCTAAAGAATAATACAATGATACAAAGCTTTTTAAAGTGGGTTTAAAATTCATGCCAACTGTCCATTTTTAATAAACTTTATACATACAAAATAATTAAGTTAATAACAGTAATTAAATGCTTTGCTTAACCTCTTGTGTAAGAGAAAATTTTCTTTTTTTTTTTTGTGTGTAAATATAGTTTTACTCAAAAAAAAATCATAGCCTCTTCAAAGAAATATATATATAATAAATCACCAAGAAAAATAACTTTTAAAAAAATATTTTCATTTTGATCACCCTCTAACAGCCCAAATTCACCCTACTTTTCCTATTTTGAAGGATAACAGAATGCAGAATAGTAATAAAGATTAAATTAGATATGAACAATATAAATAAAGGCAAAAACTGAATATCTTCTCCAAAAAATTTACATCCTTCATGAGGTTTGGAATATTCTATAGTTAGGCTATACCTAATAACGGCACATCAAGAACTGTTATGCTTTTAATAACTGTATATGTAAAGAAAATAGAAAAGTATATCTAATATATGTTCTCAAACCTTCTCTAGCTAAATACAAGGATAATTTAAAAAAATAGACTAAAATATTAGGTTACAAATCAGCAGAGTGGACTGCAAAAAAAGCAGGTATTTAAAACTATACCTTCATTTCTCACTAATATTTTTGCTTAGACTTTTTATCAGTTTTTTTCTTTTAGTACTTCAAAACCTTTTTTTTCTTCTATGCTTTTTGGTAGGACTTTATGTAGGACCTGTTGGACTTTAACATCAGCATGCTTACTGTTTCAATTTTTAAAACTTTGTGCAAAATTTCAATTTTTACAACTTTCAGCTTGTTTGGACAAATCCCGACAGAATTGCCACACTCCACCTTTATCTCCTTGCTAAGGGGCCAAGGAGTGGCTACAGGGGGGCTGAAACTTGGTTCAGGCCATAAGCAGCCTGAACATGGAGTCCAGGGTGGTCAGAACCTGGTCAAAAACCTTCCCTGGTTGAAAATACCTCCAATTGCAAAATTTGATGTAGATTGTTCTGTAGGTGTGGATTTAATAAAGAACAAACAGACTCACGGACAGAAATTCATTTTTTTAGCATTTAAAATTATAACAAATGCATTTTTTGGACTTCTTGCATACAAAAAAATGTAGAATATACTCAAAGAATTTCAAAACATTGTGTCTTATATATCTTTATAATATATCTTTACATATATATATATATATATATATATATATATATATATATATATATATATATATATATATATATATATATATATATATATATATATATATATATATATATATATATATATATATATCTTTAGTAATAACTAGCTTACTTGTTTCATTTCCATTAGCAACATAAAAGCCTTCTCATACTGCGGAGGATCACATGATACTTCACTTTGTAAGATATCCCAAAATGCTGCATGGACAATGTCATGAATGCTTTTTTCCAGACTTAAAGGAAATCAATAAACTTTAAGAAATGGATCATTTGATTAATAAAGTCTTAAATTTTTTTTACATTTTAGACACAGGATTCCTTCTAATGAAAAAACTTTGCAAAGGGGAAGATTGATGCATAAGTAACAAATTAAAAAAAAAAAAAAAAAAAAACCCTTAATCATAGCATTTTTGTGCATACATTTAGTTGAAGGTAACTTGGTAATAATAATTAAAAAAGAAAAACTTTAAAAAAAAGCCAAAAAATCTTTTCTTCATATTATATAATAATTTATACAATGATTCTAAAAAAATCATATTCTTTTCTATGTTTTTAAGTAAGAACTATGTTTTGGTACCAAATGCTAATAGATCTTACATCATTTACTAAATCCAGAGTTAATCTTTAGTAACTTATAAATTTGATCTTGATTCAATAGAACATTTAGATACAATTCCATTAGATACTATTAACTAAACCCTGCCATAAAATCATGCAAAATACTTGCCTGATTGTTTTATAACAGCAACTCTTAAACTTCCATTTGCTTCATGTACAAAGAACTTAAGCACTTATACTTCTAAATTTTTGGCCTGAAAAAATTTGTTGGAAATGACGGGAAAAAAAAATAGTACACTGATCACACAGAGATGATTTGATAAAACAAATTAACAACCAAATTTAAGTTTAATTTTTTACTATTTTTGTCAAGCCACATTTAAATTTTTGGAAAAATGTTTAAGCCACACACCTGCAAGAGACAAAGTGTGACTTATATACTCAGTGAATTTTCAAGATTAAGCCACACTAACAAAGAAGCAAATATGGAGATTTTAAAATGTGTCTATGATCTAATTCTATAGATTAAACAACCAACTTCTATAGGGTGTTTTTGTAAAAAATATATAGGGTGCTAAACATAAAAAACAAAATCATTTATTAGCATTGTAGCCAATTAACATTTTCAGATAAACCAATTCATGACTCAAAATAAAATGTGACACAACTAGCAATAATTTTGCAAGAACTTAATCAAACAGAGCTGTAAATAAGCATAACATGCCAACTTGCATTGGTTACAACTAAAAATAATATCTCAACTGAGTGTATTTATACCATTAAGCTAAGTGGAAAATGCTAGGAACAATTTAAAAAACTTTAAAGAATTCTCGGCTTCTCTACCATCCATATCCTTCAAAGCAAGCTGCCACCATTAATTTCTATCAATCAGCATCTCTACTAATGGAAACATGCAGTTAAATAGCATCACTATATAGGTTGGGAAAATCCAATAGAAAAAAAAAACTACAGACCACCATACCATTTTGGTGTTTTGGTGTGTTTTTTTTTTAAACATTTTTGTTATGCTTTTTATATAAACTTGATAGAACCGAATTAATAAAATTTAAAGCAATAATGAACTTGTTAGTAAATGTTTTAACTTAATAACTTGTTTATACTTAAGTCAAATAAGTCTCTCCATGACAGAATGTTTCTTAAAATCAGATTTTTTTCAAAAGTTTATCTACACTTTTCTAAACTAGTTTTCACAATTTTCTAAACTAGTTTTCAGTTTACATGGACTGCTTACTAAGATAATCAATAAATTTTAATGCAATCTTAAAGAACTTTCAATTAAATATATATATAATTCTGGGCAAATATAAGCTCATTTGGGCAATATTTAGAGACAGCTCAATTAAGTTGTAGATATTACAGCTCTTCCTACTAGCTATAGTTAATATTAATCTAAATTACATAACTTTCTTTGTGCAGACTACAAATGTTTTTACTAGTTTATAGACATCATTAACATAACATTTATTTTTCTAACATTTAAATTTTTAATATTTTAGAATAAAATTCAGAATTAAGGCTGAATATTCAACAAAAATCAGAAGTAAAACTTCAATTTTGTTAACAGGTTCTGAAGAAGTTAAGATAACTGGAAGCAAAATTTTATCAAATATACAGGTTGCTCAAAGAGAGAAAGGCAGTAGTGGTTGTACCAGACCAGTTGATATAGCACTTACTTCAAAAGAAATTAGAGCATGTAAAAGACTAAAGTTAAACATAGATAGAAAGAAGAAGAAGATCAATATTAAGATACCATAAGTGAGATAGATATTCTTAAAACATCAAGTAGAGACAAAGGTGGAGCTTCTTGCAGTCAAAGTGAAAATTTGCCTAGCTGGATGTTTAGAGGACAATTTAAACTAACTAAATGTGAAGAACTAAGATTGTGTTCAAATTGTATTTTTCTTTTGTGTATCTACATCAAAGCATGGTTCACAGCTCCTCCTGCTGCATCTGTACCTAATAATGATCTAAATTTATTAAAAACTCTAGTTCACTATAAGAAAGATAATCCTGCCATTTCCAAAACAGCCAGTAGTAAATTTGCTGGCCATCTGTGGCATATTAGTGAAAAACTTGTGGCTTTGGTATTTTTTGATTCAGCAGTGAACACTAAGTCCAAACGAATCATAGTGAAAGCATTACACAAACAACCAGGTCAAGATGACCCTCAAAGAGCATACAGCTAATTTTTGAGAAATCTGCTTTACTGAGCATAAAAGATTTTTTTACAAAAAAAGTTGTTTTTTGATTGTCTGAAAATCTCAACCAAATTTGTTAAAACTGATCATAAGAAACATAAGAACTCAGGGTTGATTATAAAAACTGCCTTGGAAATGTCTCTGATAGATCAGAAGACTTACTTTACACTCAAGAGCAAAGTTAAAAACCTATTCTTCAAAATAAGAAAAGTAGGGTGAATTTGGGCTGTTAGAGGGTGATCAAAATGAAAATATTTTTTTAAAAATAATTTTTGTTGGCGATTTGTAATATACACTGCAGGCCAAAAGTTTCCGGACACTTGGATTTTGTTTAACTTTTTAATTCAAACTCCCATAATTATTTCAATAAAATTCAAATGTCATATTTATTTTTTAAAAGATACATATAGTTACTATTTAAGAAAAAAGAAGACAAAAAATGAAATAAAAAAGATACTAACAACACTACTATTAGTAAACTGTCTTTTCGTCAAAAAATAGCCCACGAGTTTTTATCACTTTTTTTGCGATCCGTGGCATCCTATTTATTAATTTATTTATTATTTCGGGTGTAATTGATAACCAGGATTCTTCTAATATTTGCCACAGGTGCTCTTTGGATGTTGGGCATTTTTGTCTAACCTTTCTGTCCTATTCTTCTCACAGTAACTCTATTGGGTTCAAATCTGGTGATTGGGCTGGCCAGGTCATGTTTTTGAGAACACCATTATCCTCTTGTTCCTTTATATAGTTCTTACATAATTTTGAGGTGTGTTTAGGGTCATTGTCCTGCATAAAAACAAAACCACGACCAATAGTTCTTAAGCCAGAAGGTATAGCATTGTTTTCTAGAATTATTTTATATTGTTCTTTTTTCATAAAACCCTAAATTTTAACTAGGTCACCTACAGCAGCTGAAGAAAAACATCCCCATACCATAACTGACCCACCACCATGCTTGATTTTCGGCACTAAACACTCTGGGATCATTTTTTCTTTTGTTGTTCTTCTGATGCAAATTCTACGTCTTTGTCCCAACAGTTCAAATTTGGACTCATCGGTCCATAGTACTTTTCCCCAGTCTTCTTCTATCCAATTTTGGTGGTCTATAGCCCATTGTAACCTTTTCTTTTTATTTTCAATCCGTAGCAACGGTTTCCTGACCACTATACGACCAGAAAGTCCTGCTTGTCTAAGACGTTGTTTCGTAGTGGTTAATGAAATAGATTTTGAATGACTCCTATTAAAGCCTGAAGTTATTTCCGGGGCTGTAAGTCTTCGATTTCTTTTACTCATCAATATTATACTATTATCTTCAGCTTTTGTTGTCTTTCGTGGTCTATCAGATCTTTTTTTGTCTTCAAAAATGCCTGTTTCTTTCCATCGTTTGATGGTATCTTGTACAGTACTTCTGGCAACTTGTAATTTTTTGCAAATTTTACGAACTGAATAACTTTCTTTATGCAATGTAATTATTTCAGAAAGTTTTGCAACCATTAAAGAAGGTTTTTTACCCATATTTTTAATTAAATAGTGGAATTATAAAATTTTAAAATTTTTTTGAAGATTTTTTAATACAACCGTCATTAATACCAAATGAAAACTAAACAAAACTAAATATTCTTAATCATTTTAGTCGGATATCATTATATTATAAATATTTCCTTCATGTTTCAACAAATAAATAACTTTAACAAGGCCAAACTCTTAAGAGTAATGTAACGCTATATATCAAGTTAAAATAAGCAATTAAAAAAAAAACAAACTTATTTATGTAAGTTTGAGGCCAGTAATACCTAATTACTGACCTCAAACTTACATAAACACTTAAAATTAGTAAGTTTAAGTATTATAAATTAATATTATTGATTAATTTAATGATACAGGATAGATTTTAGTTTTTTATATAAAAAATATCAAGTGTCCGGAAACTTTTGGCGTGCGGTGTATATATTTCTTTCAAGAGGCTATGATTTTTTTTTGAGTAAAACTATATTTACACAAGAAAAAAAAAGAAAATTTTCTCTTACACAAGAGGTTAAGCATTTAATTATTATTAACTTAATTATTTTGTATGTATAAAGTTATTAAATTAAAAACGGACAGTTGGCATGAATTTTAAACCCACTTTAAAAAGCTTTCTGAAAATTGAATAACAATTTAGACTTTTAAATAACATACATAACAAGTTTTAGTAACATAGTCCTGACAGGGAGGCCAGGTTTATTCTGTCATTCATATTCAAGGTCTTCAAACATTTGTTTGAACTTTTTGAACAATCGGTTGTCTGGTCTTATGCTTTTCTCTTTGGTTCACTGCTTCACAGAAGTGAACCATTCTAAGTTCAGTGAAATGATGCCTACATGCGAGTCAAAGAAAGTATTTATCTACCTCTCTTGCAATCTTAACAAGTTATCTTTTGTTAGAACTACTGTTGCTTGAAGTTGTATCAAAGTTCAAATATTTCAGAAATGAGGTCATTTTCCTCTAGTACTTTCGTGATTCCTAAATACAGATTTTCATCTAAAGAAGATTGCAAGGCAGGTACTACAAGAAGATGTGAATATCCCTCAATGTTTACAAACACAACTAATTTTTCATTCTTCAGTCATTTTTCCAGATTTATTTCAAACAAAACCTTGCCATCAAAATAAATTATTCAGGGATAAGGAGATTCTTCCACTGCCTTCTTTATATGATTTCTTTCTTCTTTATATGATATATTTGATTTAGCAATTTTTGCAGTCTCCTCAGCAGTTTTTTCATTTCCCTTAAAGCAGTTAAAACACTGGGTTTGCATTAAGTGATATCGCCTTTATAATTTTGAAGAATTGTGCCAGCTACTTTTTGTAAGATATCAGGAGAGGTATCATTCACTATAGTTAGGACAGATACATTTTCATGCAAAGCATTCTTTAGAGCTTGTGCAATCTAAAATTATCTGATCTTTTATGATCCTACTTCCTGGTTTAAACTCTGAATCAGGATCAACACTAGTATCAGTGGGACAAAATTCTAGATAATATCAATTTCCACAGACTCATCTGGTGGTATTATCCTTTTCCTCTCACTCAGAAACCTAAAAGTCATCTGTTTTAACATACTTTTAATGTGTATATATACATAATTTGTATGAGTACATACAATGTATATAATGAATACCATATTTTATAACAATAGTAAAATAAACCCACCTTCTTGAGGAATTTTCTGTCTTCTGATCTTAAAGTGAGGTATCTTGGCCCTCCTGGTCTTCCAAAAAATTAAAATCATTATGCTTGTCTTTTTCTGAGAAATTCTTGTCCCTCCTAATTTAGTTATTCAAATCTGTACCACCAATCCAAAACAGCTTTTTCAAAAATACAAAAAAATTCTTTGATTTGCCTCATCTTTTGCTGTCTCCCTGTATTTGTTTCTACTTATCATTAAGTTCTTAAGCACATTCTTATCTGACATTAATTTAAATCCAGCTTTGACAAAGATGTTTTCACCAAACATAAAATGCATTTACAAGCTCTTTCTTTACATTTCTTATAGCCTTGAGTCTTGTTCAGAGGACATAAAAGTATTGCAGACTTTTAAATAGAATTATGTGGAAGTACTGATCTTTTGTAGGAAAATATCCATTCCATTAGGGAGTTGAAGATTTTGACAAAAAATTAAAATTCAAAATTCAAAGCCATTTTTATATTTTAAATGAGATATTTACCTTCAAATGCTGGTTTAGCTTCATTTAAGATAAGAAGTTTGTTTTAACTTGATCTGAAGACTTTTCCCTTCCCTCATCTAAAATTCGTAACACATTCCTAGATAATTTTATTAATCTCTGAGTAAATAACAATCAAGTAAATATGTTAATTATTTAAATGTAGGATAATATAAGCAATTTGACATAAATATATAAAATAAACAAGAAAAATAAAGTTCACATCACAAGAGTTTCTGAGAAACTGGTAAGAAGCATGTACCCTTTAATTCTCATGTACATCAGAAAACAAAACAAAAAAATAACCATAATATTAGTTCATAATGTTTTGGTATTAACTTACCATATGTCATTTATATGAATTTTTGATCATAATTAAATGATTTTACTTAACCTCTTGCAAAGCAGAAAATTTTCTTTTCTTTTTCTTTCATTCTCTATTTCAACAAATAGAAATATTGTTTTATCCAAAAAAAAGTAAAAAACCTGAGGACACACCCTTTTAAAATAAAAATATAGATAGCAAATGACCAAGAAAAAAGAAAAATTATGAACAAAAATTTTCTCACTTTGATTGTCCTAAAACACCTTCAATTCAACTAATATTTTGAAGAACATATTTTTAACAACTTTGTTCTTGAGAGGGATACAAAAGTAATCTGATTGACCTTTTATTATATTTGCTTCAACTTTAGCTGGGTATGTACTTGAGTTCCTAAAATTCCCTCAAAATGACTTCCTCTAATTATATATATATATATATATATATATATATATATATATATATATATATATATATATATATATATATATATATATATATATATATATATATAATTAGAGGGAGTCATTCTGAGAATGAGGGTTCTATCTATAAACTTTCTCCCTCACTGTCAAAAGTATTTAATGCTTCATTATCAGCATTAGAAGTAGAAACCTTTCTTGAGAAATCATCATCAAATATTTTGTCTGGTTGCTCAATGCAAGTTTGGATAAACAAACCCATATTCATATTTTGACTCATGTTCTGCAATGATTCAGAGGCAGGTCAAAGTATTGTTGGGTAAATAATTATTTGTAAATTATGAACATCCATTTTGTTAAACTTTGTGAAAAGTGACACTCTTTTTAAATGACACATAAACCTCTTGAACACTTCCTGATTTGGCTGTGGTATACTGCTGACAAGTTTCTGTAGCTTTTCTAAACTTACTGCAGCATCCATTATAATCATAACTTCATGTATTTTGCTAGATATTTCATATGGAACCAATGACTCTGGAAGCATTTTGAAGAAATTTTTCAATGTGCCAGTAACAGCATGGACAGATACACCAAGCTCTTGAAGATTTAAATTCATATTTTGTTCAAACTTCAATTGAACAGCTTCAATGTCATTTTTATTTCTGCTGATTCTGTACAGCCCTTCGCTTTGCATCCCTGAACTCTCCAGATATTTAAGCACACTGCTAACAAAAACAGGACACAAGCTGTCATCTGGGCTAATATCCTTCAATGGTTTTCCAAAATAACTACTGGTCTTAAGCGTTTGCTTCTTTACCCAATCATCTTGTAAAGCTGCAGTATTTGGCACTTTAGGCTTTGGTCTCGTGGATGCAGGAAATTGGACAGACTTTTTCTTACTTTTTTTTTTTTGATTTTCCATTTTCTGGCAGGTCTAAAACATCCTGAGATGTTTTAGATACTTTTACCCAGGACTTTTTCTTTTTGCAATCCAATGTTTGTGTTGCAGTTTTCTCAACATCAACAGCAGGCACAATTAGCATATGTTCAGGAAAATAAAATTTTGAACCCTTTGGTTTTGTCTAATGACGTTTGCAATGATCTAGTGAACCAGTACCTTTACCTATGGGTATGTTCCTAAGGAGTGACTCTAGACATGAGAAGTAAATCAAAGGTGGTTTAGACCATTAATGGTTGAAAAATGTGAATCTTCCACAAAATTTAAGATTTAGTTTCCTTTAGTTACTTTCTTGGTTGTTGAAAATATTTCCGGAGATGAAAATAAACTTTACATGATTTTGAGAAGGACTTTCTGGATACATGCATGAAAAAATAATTTTCTTTATTTCAAGGATGAAAAGAAATTTTATATGCTTCAGTAAACAATCTCTCTTGTATATGGCCCAGTAAGGCTTGAAATTTGATTAAAGAGCTTCTTTTATTTGTTTAGTTTTGTTTCTTTTTTCTTTATATCTTGATAAACCAAGGTATGTCATAATACACAGAATATATTTTTGAAGTGATCGAGACAAGGAGGCTAAGTTAACTTTCATCAAGCTTCAAAAAAATTTCCCTGAATTTAGGATCCAACTTGTTAAAATTGTAAATACAGCCATATGCTTGAATATTTTGTTTCAGAAAGTTACTGTAAAATTCTCTAATCCCCTAAAAGGTTTCATACAAAGATTAACATTAAAGAACCCACCATGATAAGGGTGATGAGAGATGTGCAATGCAGCTAGTTATTTGTTGGCTGCTGCCTAGACAACTGAAGGATTTGCTTCAAGGTAAATATCGTTGGTTAAAAGTAAAAATCATTAAGTATAATTTTATGGGAAATTGACTTTTATACAATATGATGCCCAAATATTAACAACCTTTATGAAGTAAATATTGTTAGTAATATATAATTAAACTTATTCATTTTATTAATCCAAAATATGACATTATTATCTCGGTAAATGGAATTTTAATAAAGTAAACTAACTAAAACTTGATTATCTCAAATTAGCTGCAGTATCACTTAATGAGGTTTACTTGTCAATAGACAATATCCAGATCTAATTAACTCACTGTGCTGGTTTTACATTTCACAAAAAAATCTTGGATTTTTTGGAATTTAGAAAAAAGCACACAGATCAGAATCAAATGGTCATTGATTCATATCAACAAAATTAATGGTTGTTGCCATTAAAAGCATTAGAAAATGCTTGCAAGCTTTAGCTGATAGGATGAAGACTATGATAACATTTCTTTTGTATTTTAACTGAATCAAAAATGGTTTTGGTGTTATGATGACATCACTGGAGTGTTAAGTGAAAGTATTAAAAATAGATGTTGCTTAACACTTGTTGCTTTTGATGTTTACGGCAACAGTAATTACTCTCAAGTGGTGTATAAAGTTTACTTGGAATAATTCTCTGACATTAATTCTCAATTTCAAAATTGGTGATTTATTGGGCTTATTTTTCAGAGCTTATCTAAGTTTATAGATAAACTTCAACTGAAATTACTTATATTGTTTTCATTTACAGGATTCCAAGGGATACTAGTATAAAGAGGTATTTTCTGGAAAAAAAATCTTTATTTTTTATCTTATTACTTTTGTATCTTTTATTATTATTTTTTTTTTATCTTTTTTTTTTAAAAAAATAAAAAAAAACAAATTCTAAAGACTTTTTAATCAATGAAATTTGTATTACATGTATTGCCCCTTCCCCCTAATGGATTTTCTTTGGATATTTCCTTGATACTAGAGTCTCAAATTTACAAACTACAAAGCACAATATGTAACAATTGTTTCGCATATAATGCTATTTATTAATAAAAATTAAATACCTGACACTTATTTTTAATATTACATATATTATAGTACTAAAACATCACCTTTTAACAGCCCCAGACTGTTCAGAAATATGACTTAACTGAAAATTATCTGATATGACCATTTCATGAGCTAAAGCCATATTTTTTATTATGTCAACAATGCTCCCTAGGAGCTCTGGATTGTTTGGTGTTAGATCACTCATATTTAATTAAGCACCAAAATATTTTTTAATATCTGTAATTAATCGTTAGAACATACACAAAAATACACCAATAATATACAAAATTTAAAATCAATCATTAAATGATAGTTACAAAGTATAAATTAATAACAATAATAGCATTCAACAAACATATAGACATTTTTTTATATATAATAGCTATACTTTAAGAAATTTATTTGCTAAGAAGTAATTAACAAACAAATCTGCCCATTTATTAAAATATTCTGTCCCCATAGAATAAGAGTTCCTTCCATAAACTTTTACTTGAGTTTTACTATGAGTTTCACAGCTTTTAACTGATGAGATGAGTTTCACAGCATTTAACTAATATTATATTTTCAAAAAGTTTTTTAAAACTTTTAACTAATATTATATAAACTACTATTATTTATATAGATAGATAATAATAGTATAAACAACATTAAATACAAAAAACAAGTGATAGAACCATAAAATAAGTGATGGAGCCCTCATAAAAACTTGTCTCAATTACGAGCCAGCTAAAACATAAGATTTACGATAAAAATCTTCAATTATATTTGAAGACCACAGGGGAAAAACCAGACATCACAAATTTTATCTGACTATGCAAACAAATTGAAAAATTATCTTTGTCACCGGTAAAAGAGCAGTTAAAAATACTATATCCTAGGGAAGAATAAGATACTTTCAAACATTAAAATCCATATTCTTAAAAGTTGCAAAATGTTTGTTTTTTCCCCCAACGGTCTTCAAGAATTGATAAACAAATTTATAAAAAAAATATTTCATTGAAATATCGGTCATAATTACGAATATATTAAAAACGTCAGAATTTCGATAAAATAAATTACATTTATCCTTTACTTTGTAACTCTTTTTCTACCATCAAAAAAGTTACATTGAGTAGTATCTTCTAATAATGCTTTTTTAGCCCTCCTTTACATTTCATTTTGGAAATCAAAGAAAAGTTGAAAATGAGTTAAAAGACCAAATCACATTCTAAAGTAGTTAAAATTTGGGTAATCCTTTAGTTAAGCGGCGTAAAATTTCTTTCGCTTTTTTGTTGTTGTTACAAAATCGTCTGAACAAATCACTTTCGCCCGTAGATAAAAAAAAATGAATTGTAATGAGTTTTTTATAAAAGGTTTCGTAATGAATTTTTTTATATGAATGTAAATATTTTTGGAGTTTTTTGAAATAAACTTTTATTTGAAAAAGAACAAAAACATAACAAGAAATAAAAACACCACATTATTTTGCAAGCAAATTTATTATGTGTATTGCTGTCTTACCGTAAGAGAATGACAAAAAAAACTGCATTTAGAGAGAATATTGACGATATAAACAAAAATTAAAAGTTGAAAACAGCGAATCGAATATTTTTTTATCTTTGGCGCTTGGGCTACCACGTGGTATGACTAAATCAAAGCAATTCATTCTTGAAACTTTTGGTTTAGTTTATTAAAAGTAATCAAAAACTAGACTTTTTTGGAAAATAAAATTATAACAAAAAAAAATGAATAATTTATCTTTGATTCTTAAGAAATTTGTAAAGCTTGTAAAGTTTAAATAGAAAAGTTATAATTATTTGCAGTTTTAAAGTTTATTTAATTAAAGTTAATTATGCTACTAATTATGTAAAGTTTTCTTTCTTTTGTTTTAATTAAAACAAAAACAATCTCCTTCGTAAGTGCTGAAAAAGCGTTATGATGTATTTATTTTACGCCGCTTAAATGAAGAATGACCAAAATGTGTTCATCATCAGGATATCAAGACATTTTTACACCGTTTATCATCTCAGGAAATAATCCAATATGGACGAAAAGTCAATAGGGGAGACCGGGGCTCGTTGGCTACAGGAGTAAGTTTGGAATTTTCCACCAGAAAATTCCAAAACTCACATGGGACCTTCCTACTTCACTAATTCATCATTCAGTGTAGCATCAAGGCTGTAGGCGCATGCGCATAGAAGTTATAACGATTTTGTGTTGTTTTTTTTTTTTTTACTAATTTTGTAACTATTGTCATAGGCGTAGAATTTTAGTTTCCCCGGATGGGGCATAAACTATTTTGTAGGAGTTGAAAATCTATAATAAGAAATAAAAAGTTTTTTCAATGGGCATAAAAATGTAATTAATTTTCTCAAGTAAAATGTATTCATGCCATGGCCTACTTAAATACACGGCCTTCTTTACTGCTTAAATCGAAAAAAAATAGAAGGCCAGTTTAAAAATCGTATATTCGGCCGGATGGACAAACTTTCTCAAATTAATTTTGATTATCGCGCTATAAATTTTCAGTATGTATATCTGGCACAGGATAAAAAATTTTACGTTAGCTAGCTAAATCTTAACTGCTAAATTTTAATAAACTTAATTGTGAATACTTAATTGTGGCTTCTTTTTAGTATAAGATAATGGTTGCACCTCTAATTATTTCTGTTGTAAAGTAGTCTCAGTTTTTTGTTTTCCAAACTACAATGATTTGAGAAAGATATGAGTTATATTTTGCAATAGAAATTTTGGGACTGTCAAGTTCTGTGCATGAAATAAAAATATACAAATTCTCAAAAATAAGCTTCAAAAGTATAAAAAACTCTAACACAAACTGATTAAAAGTGAAACAAAATATTTTCATTTTTCTCTCTGTCTTTTTTTAAATGCAACTATGTTATCTGCAACAATTGAATCCCCGACTCTCTTTCTGGTGTTATTAAAATAAATATTTGAAATAACAGTGTGTATAATTTCTTTTCCATGACTTTGATGGTTTGAACATAAAAATGGTTGATACCCTTCTCTACTGCCAAAAACTAACTTTGCTGCTTTACGGTGTTGCATTTGAGACTGATAAATAACATCAAAAATGTGATCTAGCATAGCAAAACTGTCACAGACATATTCTAAAAGCAGTACTGATGGAGTTGTTAGCCCACCTCTGGATAATATATTTAAATAATTATAATCATTTAACTCCTGTTGACAATTTTGAGTACAAAGCAATTTGCAACATACTCCAAACTTCTTAATCAATTTTTTGGCAATAAAACCAGCAATATAACTGGCAACTTCACGAGAATCATCCGATAAAGTCACACAATCAAAATCTCTTTCTTTAATCTGCTCCATTAAGGATCTAACATGTTCTATATCTTTATCAGCATTGATATCATTTTCAAAAATGTCAATTCCTTCTTTTATCAAACTTTTTATTTGGATTATACTCTCACTATAAATGACATCTTTCAAACTGACAAGGAACCTGCCACCGCTCATTTGACGGTATTGTCCATATCTTCTTTCTAAGGGATCACTTTGAAAACGAGCAGTCAATATAAATTTGTACTTATCTTCCAGCAGATCTTCAATTAATGAAGCATGACATAATAAAGTTCTTTGCAGTGCTGATGATGTTTGGGGAGATAATGTATATTTCTCAAAATTTGGAATTTTTGTGTTTTTCCATTTGTTTAACCAGTCAGCAAAAGCTCGAAAAAACTCAGGTTTTTTATCATTTATAATAGCAGCATTACCAAGAAAATTATTAGAAAACTGATTTTTTGAATTTGTAATTGTCCACCATTTATTGAATAGAGTTAAGAATGATGCAATATCTAAACGGTCAGGAAAATATGAAATTATTGCTGCTGCTGTAGCTTCATGGAAGATACCTAAGGCAACACTGACATTTTGCTTCCATTTTCCAGGATGGACAACTTTGTTATTTATATTTGGTGCTTTTTTTAAACTTGCATCCAACAGACTGTCCTTTTCTAATAAATCATGAAATATTTTCCATGATATTTCTCCTGATTGAACATGAATTTCATCTTTGAAAGCTGAAAAATTAAATTCTGGAAAAATTAATCTTTTTTTATTAAGTAAGTTGTTTCGAATATTTTTAATCAGATGCACTGTGTCAAAGAATAAGTAAACTTTTTGTGATAGTACATTAATAAACAAACCATCTTTTTTTTCACCATGCGTATCAAGTAATTTTGTAAAAGAAGAAACATTTGAAGCGTGATTGTCACAAACAACACCTCGAACATTAAAATTATTTTTTATTAAAAATTGAATCAGGTTAAGAATTTCAGACTTTAACCAGTCACTGTTCAATTTTACAATTGGAATTGCTTTGACAATACAGGAGATACTTTCTTTCAAACCAACTACCATGAAAGAGACAATGCTTCTATAACATTCATTTTCCTCACTAATCCCAATAACATTGCCACCAGAATATTCAGCACATTGTTGCAAATACATTTCATCAAAAATTATTATAAGATCTTTCGATAAGTTCCCATTTTCATGTAGCAACTTCAAAACTTTCATAGAATCTATTTCACCTGATTTAAGCTTGCCTAACAAAGATATAGATGGGAGTGGGAATTCCTTCAGCAGTAAATGATAAGTTTGCAGTGAAGTGTACCGCAACATTAATGCAAATTGAAGAACATTTGAAGAATAAATTTGTTTTTTTTTTATTTGGTGACTTTTGAGTTCTTCAAGAATAGAAGACAACTTTTCTTTTTCTGTACTAAAATGTGAATTGAGATTTTCCAGCATACTCCTTCTTTTTAACATACATTGGTGGGTTACTCTGAACCATGATGGTAAGGAAACTGGAAGATTTTTATAAAAAAGTTGGACATGTAAATTTTTGTCGATACGAATAGACTCAGCAACTTCAGGTATGTGTAGTTCATTTTGAATAATTCTATGGAACACAACACAATCATCAAATTTTGAAAATAAATATCCTGCTGGTGAATCAGCAGCTGAAAGGGAATCAACATCTTTAATAATATCTTTTAATAAAAATTTCTGATATTCATCTTCTTGAAATATTCTTTTAGCTGGTGATTTTCTTGGTCCAGATATAACTGGAAGAGAAGCAGTTGCTATGCTAGCAGGGTATATTGTAGGAACAGGCTTTAGGTTATACAGCAAACGAAATCGTTTTTCTGATGCTCCTTTATGTACAAACTTTTTCTCAAAGTGTTTTAAACAGATCACAGATGATTTTGTGACAGTCCAGAAATTTCTATTTACAAATCTAATCCATAACTTTCTTAAATCATCATCTTTTGGAAAACTGGAACTACTTCACCACCTAGATAATTGGAGGTACAACCAACAACACAGCATTTATTAACCATAATTACTATCTATTTATAAAAAGAAGCTATAATCAAGTATATGAGGTTTAGTTGATGTGAAGATATAGAAAACGCTGAAGTTTTTATCCTATGCCGGATATACTTATTTAAAATTTATAGCGCAATAATTAAAATATGTTAAGAAAGTTTGTCCATCCTACAGAATATACGTTTTTTAAACTGGCCTTCTATTTTTTTACGATTTAAGCAGAAAAGAAGGCCGTGTATTTAAGTAGGCCATGTTCATGCGTATGGAGGCACGCGTTATAAATTCATCGATCAAATGATCAAGATCAAGAGTGTAGGCAATATCGCGATGGCAATTTAAAATAGCGAGATGATTCAATCGTTCATGAGACATTGTAGAACACAAATAAGTCTTTAGCCTACGAAGACAAGAAAAAGAGCGCTCGCACGTACACGAGGTGACAGGCATACATAGTAAAATTTTTACTAGCTTCCCAAACTCGGGAATCAGTGGAATTAATTGAAAAAGAACACCACATGGTCTACAAGCTCATTCAAAACTGATTCAAAATCAATCAGTTGAATATTCTTGAATTTTGCATGATCCAAAAATATGGCGCGAATGAGTTGTAACACAATCCAGAGATGCATAACACAATCCATAGAAAAGCTGGCGGTAGTGGTCCTCTGGAGTCATATCAAAGTATGGAACTCCACTTCCAGTAAATTTTGATGTTTCCCTGGCATCTCTGGTTTGTCAAGTAAACTACATTCTGCTGCTACAACGGCTGAATCCCATAAGACTTTGAAGCGAGTATCACTCCGACCTTCTTTTAACAACTCCTTACGCGTGTTAATGGTATTTCTTTCTTTTCAAAAGTTAAGATGCATGCCTAAAATGATTTTCAATAAACGTTTAACATTATAATTTGCTTAAAATAATAATATTAAAAAAAAAAACACTATGAAATAAAACAATATTTACCTAGGAGTGCTGTATTAGCATCCTCGATTATCGTGAAGATTATGTGCAAAATTTCCGATTTGAAAAATGTGTCAAACTTACAAAAAGATTCCAGATAATCCGCTGCTTCTGACTTAATTTTGGCTGAATTATCAGATTGATTTTCAAAATCCTCTAACCAGTTAATAATGGCGGAGTAGTTACTCTTAATAGATACAATGGACGGCTTTCTAAGGATCCATCGAGTGGGGCAAAATGGCCGCAGTGATGTTCCGCTTTCTACATCCTCTACATTTCGAAATTTATTGAAACATGCCAATCGTTTTGGAGATCTACGGGCAAATGCGATGAATGATTGCACTAAATTCATAACATTCCTGATCTGTGTTTGATTTTCAACAGAATCTTGTGTTACCAAGTTGAGATTAAGAGCGCGGCAGTGCACGTAAATTATCCGCTCTTCTTTCCCCCTCAAAACGTCCATCAAACAGGTTAACAAAGTTACGCTCTTGATATTCCCGGTTTGGTAAAATCCCATAAAAAGTTCCTCAATTTTAAATTTTTCATTAACACGCCGAATGCAGATCAAAACTTGTTCTTTTGCGGACATATCCGTTGTTTCATCGGCCATCAAACTATGGAATTGTGATTCCCTTATACTTTCGCATAGCTTACGAAGCATTGCATGAGAAAGTCTTGCAGGATTTCGTTTTCAATTTCAGGCGAGAGCCACTTTTGCTTTTCAGGACGATTCAACAATTTCTTCAGTTCCAGAGAATCGTCTGCTCGTAGTTTGAGTAGCATGCGAAAGTTTGAATTATTTTCAACCTTTCCACGAATGGCAAGGCCTTGCGTTCCCTAACACATTAAGAAGAAACATTTAGTTATCCATTAAGTAAATTATTAAACAAAGTTGAGGAATTATCAAATAAAGAAGTGTTGTAAAAATTTCTGATTTTACGATTATCCATCATTTCTTTATTTTGGTGATAATTAAGCTGTTGGATAACGATCGATTCCAGTGTTGCTGAGGTGATCATACTAGTAGACGCCCTATAGAGTGCAGATCGCTCGTGAGAACCAAAAATTTGTAACGCTTTCTTCCAATTAGAAAATCCGTCTAAAATAAAAGCTTCGTACGAATTTTTTTCTCTTGAACTACGAGGTAAAGGCATTTTCATTTGGGTAGCTTTGATGCAGGTAGAACAAAAAACTTTTTCTTTCTCGCGGTCATGTAAAACCCATTTATATTTTTCATTCCAGCTTTGTTTAAATTTTCTTCCCTTGTTTGATGACTGTCTTGTAAAAGACGGGGACTTAACAACAGCGCTTGAATCAGTTGCATCATCTGACTGAACAAATGATAAACTTTCATGAGTATTATCTTGGAAGTTATTAGCATTTTGAGATTCAGAAAATAATGCAACTGTTTCAATTTGATTTTCTTTTTTTGAAAAGTATTCACTAATCTTCTTCATTCTACAACATCGTACAACTTTTTACTTAAAAGTCAATGTTCTGTTGAACAATTAAAAAATTTCTTCAAAAACTTACGTTTTACTAATTCAAATGATTTTTAATTCAAAACTTTTAAATGATTAACACAAATAATCCTGCCAAAGTTATCAAAGAAAAAAAATACTAAACGAACGTTTTACTCACACAAGTCTCTAGTTTAAGTAGTTCCATTAATTTGCTTTTTGTTGCGTTTTTACAGATCTCAAACTCCCTTGAGACTCATCAGAAGCGTGGAATTTCTGAAATTCGAAAAATAATATCACCTTTTGAAAGCTTAAACTTTTGAAAAGCACCATAGGTGTTTGCGGAAATATTACAATGTTTTTAAATTGTTGTATTTGTTAATCTTTAAGTATAATATGGTTTTTACTTATTAAATATTTTTGAAAGCTTGGTGAATTTTTCCGGATGGGGCAAAGCCTCAGCGCGTTCTACGTCTATGACTATTGTAACATTACTTTTTCAATTTTAAAAAGCAAAAGCGTTAGCTTCAAGTAAACTCGAATAGATTTCTCAATATATCGCACTTTTAGGGATTTATAAGCCATTTTGTGAGCAAAAAGCTTTTGAGGTTATTCGCTACAATGATTGTGGGGCTAGTTGGCAACATGTGCCAACTTACAACTTTTCGCATTAGCCGTAAATTTACTTAAGTTATATAACATTACAGAACTACAGACGTGAGTAATTATAAAAGAAAAGTAGACAGGCCTGCAAATTCTAAAAATGCTGTTGATTCTATTTTTATAGAAGTAAACTATTCGATCAACTAAAGGGCAATAAAAGTTAATGTCAAAAATAATGTTGGATAAATATTATCAAGAGTTTTCATAAAAAAGATGCGCTTGAAATAGGTGCTTAATGTTGGTAAACTTGTCTCTTTTTGTATGGTGTGCCAACTTACCCTGAGAGTATAGGCAACTTACCCCGGGCCGGGGTATGTTGGCACATACTTTTTTCTTATTTGGAGGCCCTTTTTCGGCCACCAATTATCTTTTTTTATAATATTTGACACTTGAACATGCTTGTCATGCAGTTTGATATCCTTAAAAAAGTTCAGCCAGAAATGCACAGAACTCAAAAACTAAATCTGTAGCCAATTAGCCCCGGTCTCCCCAACCAATATTGAATTCCCTAATTGGGAATATTCATAGTGAGACTGTTTTTCAAACTATATTGTGCAGTTCAGAAAGCGTAGACAGGCTGTTTGCTTGTTCAAACTCTTCTAAAATTAGGAAAAAATTCAGAACGAGGAGACACCAATGTAAGATCTTGAAAAATCTTACGTTAAAGGAATGTGCTACACTTTTAGATCTGGTTAGTTAGACTTATGTTGTTTAAAAAACTAGCTACACGTTTACTGTCAAAACAGTTCTTGTGCAAATTTAAAGACAACCCGTGATCTTGTTTTTCCGTTCATGATCTGTCGAATTAAAGGTTTGTTCATAAAGTAACAAAAGCAGTATTTGGCAAAAACAGAAAGCATGGATTGCTAGTGCAAAAGTTATGCCTAGAGACATTAAACCGGTGAACCAATTAAAACAAGATTTGTTGAAAATGATAAAATTAATGTAAAAATTTTTGAATTCTTTATTTAAAGCCATTTTTTTATTCAAACATTTTCTATATATTTTTTTTTATTATTATTTTGATTTATAAGAGTAAAATCCGTATTTATGGACCATTTTTTCTAAAGTCTATGTAAACTCTGAGGAAATGCAACCTTTAAGACCATGTTAAGATTTTTTCTACCTTATATCTTTTATTTTTTATAAGTTAAATGTGAAAAGCATAAAAAGTGCCAAACTAATGGATTTTTTGAAGTGAAACGATTTTTTTTCTAAGTTCGCACTTCCTTGATTTTTATTACCGTAAATCAATTTGGTTAATTAAATTATAAACCAAATTGATTTATATTTCGTTCTAAATGGCAATACACTAAACAAAAAAACAAAAAAATCCAGGAAGACAACAAGAAGCCGAGGAAGACAATCAGAGTTTAAGACCGAGAAATTAAAGATATATCATTGACAGATAGAAAACTCGCAGCTGAAAGGATAAGAAACTAATACAACCAATTTAGTGAAGAATCGGTTTAGAACCGGTTTGCACGTCCATGGTAAAGTATCGTTTAAAGAAATTCGGATTTCTTGTCAGAGTGGTAGTTAAAAAGCCACTACTGTGTCCAGTTAACAAAGCTAAGCGATTAAATTGGGCAAAGCTAAATCAAGCGACTGATAAAAATCCCAAACATAATTGAAAAGTTTGTAAAAACTTTTTAGATGACTTAAAGCCACAAAAATGTTTGAAAATTGTAGAGCAACCACCCCAGTCTCCGGATTTGAATCCAATAAGAGCTGCTTTGGGAGGAATTGGATAGAAAAGTAAGACAGAGACGACTATAGTCATCAAAAGATTCCTGGAACATCTCACAAACTTCCTGGAGTGAAATACAACCTGTGACATTACAAAAATTATTTAACAGGATGCCCAGAATCTGCTGGCCTTTATTAAAAAGTGAGGCGGATATTTCAACAATTTAATATGATTTAACGATAAAAGTGGTATAATACCTTGTTAATAATTCTGTTAATTTTAATATTATCTTAAAAGTTGCTTTATAGCTTATAGTAACAAAAAATATTGTATAACTTTTAATTTATAATAATATTTAAACCCATGCTTTTTTGAACGAATTGTCTATTAGTTTGCCACCTGCCTCAAACTTTTTGTTGGTAGTGGTGGCTCAGATAAATTAGGACGAACTTTGTTGCCAAATAGATTCTGTATGTAAATTCATTAGCTATTTATACTTATCATCTATCAAAATTTATAGTAATTAAAACCATAAAATAATAATGTCAATTAAATATGACAAGGAAGCTGCCATTATTGATGCTCTTCGCGTTAGACAATTACCCAAAGAGATTATTGAGTTCTTAAAGCTACATATTAGCGCTATTAACCATGCAAAATGGGATTCTGGTGGTGCATAGACTCAGGAAAAGTTCACGTAAAAAACATGCTCATCACTGCGACATAAAAAGAAATGAGACTTTTTTAACTGCAGTCTCTGCACAGATTGACCAAAGTCCAAGAAATTCCATACGCTCCATGGCCAAATAAATGAACGTGCATAAAAGCATCTCCAAAACAGTCACAAAAAACCTGGGAGTGAAGTCCAATACCAATAAAGTATCTTCATGTCTCGAAGACTATTCAAGTTGACTCCTAAAAGCACTTGTTACTTCAGGGCAAGGCATTCCCATTTTAAAAAGGACTGGAAGGTTATAAAATAGTGGTTAGTTAGATACTGTATCTAAAATCCTTTAATGTGTACAAAAGTTGTTCTTGGTACCAGTTTTGTGTACACAAAATTGGTAAATTTCATAGACAATAATAAAAAGTGATTTTTTTCTGTATATTTATTACTAATTTGAGGAAAACCTAAAAAAAAAACTAACTTGTCATTTGATTTTTTTTAAACACTCAGTCTTTCTATAACTGAAGATATAAATCGTTACATACTTTAAAGATATTTTTAATTATGTACTTTCTTTTATATATTTTATTCCGTTTCCCATATAATTTTGAAACACTCATACTTTGAATCTACATAGACTTTGAGCAAATTTTTTTACCCCGGTCTTTTTTAGATGGCTATGGTAAGTTGAATTGACCAATAAAAACGTTTAAAATGACCGATTGTTTCTGTTATTTGTTTGATATGGAAACATTTAAACTTTTTTTAGACGTAAAAGTTGAAGACAGTTTTTAAATTAGTGTTTTAACAAACAAGAGCCAATCCTTTTATTGGTGAACAACCATTGGTTCGTTAAGCTCAAGTCACTCTGCGTCTTATACTTTATGTGTATTTTTTACGCATGATTGCTACGGGAAATGGTTAAACTACACGCACCTTGAGTGCGGCGGCAAGTTGCTTTGCTTCTTGCAAAATAATATTATTTTAGAATAATGAAACTCAGTAAAACTTTTCGGTATGATTTTATCGAAGAAAAGAAGTTTACAATTCGGCAAGATTTATAAAAATGATTAATCTAACAATTAAAAGATTCACGATTTTACTGTGACGTCATAAATTTTTTATTTTCCTATATTTGGACTTCTGATTCACAGCGGATTTTTTTGTAGTTTAAAAAAAGTTGTTAGAGGTTATAGCATATCAATTAAAAAAATAGACCGTCGAATTAAAAAATTCATAAAAAAAAATATGACATGGTTGCTTGTTTATGAGTGTGATTCACGTTTGCGCTGAATATGCATTGGATTATTTTGGGTACCTTCATGAGCCTTTGGGTAACACTTTGCCAGGGTAAGTTTTGATGTCTAAAGAGAATTTTTTGATTTGAATTTCACAATTTGAGACAAATGTTTTTAAACTTTAGCTCACAGGTACGTTGTAACTACATATACCGGGGATAGATTTGGAGCAGGAACAGATGCTCGAGTATTTGTGACTTTCTACGGTACAAAGGGCGTGTCTGAGGAAAAAGAATTAGAGTCCTCAGGAAGAGACAACTTTGAAAGAGGACAGTAAGTGGGTGTTTTTATTGTCAGAAAAAACGGTCAGTTTAAATTTTGCATTGTTTATCATCACCCTAATCTTAATTTTACATTTGTTTGAGACCTTTGCATGTCCTGGAATATAACAAATCAATTTTCTATTCTTTCAAAAATCGCAACCAATAAGTACACCAAACCTTTGTCTCTACTACTCAATTTTGGGGATTTTCTATCATCAAAGTTGTACAATTTTCTCAACAGTCTCATCATTGTTGTTATACTGAAGTTTGCTTACTTTGCTTTCTTCAAAGTTCAATCAAATAAAATTTTCCTGCACCACTTACGTGTACTTTCTGTAAATGCGAATTGGGTGTAAACGTGATATGCGAACTGGCGCATGTGTGAACTGGATTAAATGTAAACGTGATACACTGATTAATGTACTCGTAAAATGGAATGAGTGAGAAATGACTTCATTTCGCTGTAATGCTTTTTTATAGATGTTCTGATTTTACGTTCATACAAGCATTTGTTTGGCACTTTTTATTATAAGCGTGTTATCTTGTCAATTTCAGCCTATTCTGATTTTTAGCAGCAATATATAAATAGTAGCAAATTCTTTTAGCAATTTTTGAAATACTATCGTCAAAATGCAGGTTGTTAGAAACATCAAATATGTGAATCCAAGTTATGATAAAAAACAACAGCTATTTTGTAAATAATGCTCACAACAAAAATTCAAAAATATGCTGATACGCGATCGTATAAAAGAAATTTTTTGCTTTTTATTTCTCATCGTGAGAGATACGTGATGTTTAAAACAGAGTAAAAAATACCTGATTTCCAGAGAATGGATTGTGATTATAAAAACATTCGATTCTGGTTGATTTATTGCTGTCGTTATTATTTTGTTATTGTTTTTTGGTTTTTTGGTTTTTTTGCTTTCCTCTAGCTACTTTTCCTTCCTCTTTAATAAAACTCTATCAATAAGTTTGAGCACACAATTTAAGTAAATGTCTTCAGTAAGCCAAAAAAAAAAAATGACGTCTGTGTATCACAATAGTAAATACGCCTTTTCACAGTTGCGCCAGTTTTTGAAAAACTATTTAGTCAGGAGGTTTTTATTAGGGCTACCATATGAAATTTTGGAAAAATCAGGACATTATGTCTTTTTTAACCTGTCAAATCAGGACAAATATAAATAAGCAGAAAGTCTAAATCAGGACAAAAGCTCGTCACACTAAAAGTGAAAATGACAAAAAATACAACATTAAAAACCAGCTTTATTTTACATTTTTGTAATGACTACAAGAATTATTTCTTTTCTTTGCTTTTAAACCAGTCATATTTTTCACTCGAGTGTACTTTTTTCAGGAACAACTGGTCATTTTTTATCTTTTCATAGAACTGTGAGCAATTGAGATCAATATTTAACTTACAAAAAAGCAAACCTTTTTACAGTAGAAACTAGCAAAGAACCTCTTTCAGCAGACCAAATATTGTTCATCATTGAAAATACCCTTTCCACAGCAGCTGAAGTTCCAGGAAGACTGAAAATGTATTCCAACACCAGTGAAAACTTTCTTCAGAAAAGGAAATTCATTCTTCAGAGTTTCATTAAAATGGCACTTTCTTTTCGACATTTTGACTTTAATAAGGAATTTTTTTTACTTTAAGTTAAAGTAAAAGTTTAACACTAAAAAACCCTCTGTCACGAAGTAGAAACTTCGTAAAAGTGGAAAGTACCAAACCAGCAAAAACAAAAGTAAATTACTGCCTTATCATGTCTGCTACCACTGCCATTTCTGCCAGCACTGCCTAAAATTGCAAGAAAATAGTAAAAATTGAATGGAGAAGTTGGAGTTGCCAAGTCAACATTTTTCTCTTTGCTTTATTTTTTAGTTTTTGTCAAAATGATATTTTTTTCTTTTTTGTTATGGTTTTTTAAAATCAGGACATTTTGGCACCTGATCACGACAGTCAGGACAGACCCTTCAAATCAGGACAGTCCTGATGAAAATCAGGACTATGGTAGCCCTAGTTTTTATTATATAATTATTATGGACTAGACATTGTTTAAAAGATATTTCGCGGAAAATCTCCTAACAATAGCAAACCTACTGTATTAAAAACTAGCACTCTTTAACTTTAAGCCACTATAATATGAAAATAAAATGTAAAAATTTTCAAGAGTATTACAATGGTAAAACTTGTCGTTACCTCGTTCAAAAAAAAATCGATCTCAACCTTTTTTTCAACATTTTAAAAACTGAACAATATAAACCAATTAACTTGTTTAAATGCTGTTTCCATCTCCGAGTTTTTAAAGCTACACAAATAAATCTGAGAGCCACATCTGCTTTTCTTGAGCATCTGAAATTCATTTCCAGATTCGAGTCTTTTTTTAAGAATTCAAGAACCCCTCTTATATTTTATCAAGCACCCGATTTTTATTTCAGGGGGGGAGGGGGAGGGGGTCAGAGGTCAGTATTCTTTTTTTTTCCATTTTAAACGAGATTCAGATAGTTATCTTTTTCCCAATGCATAATAATTTAATGGTTGTTGTTAATAATACGTATGTTTTTAAATTGTTATTTAAAAGCAAAAATAAGAGTGATAGAAAAAAGTAGCACTCAATAGACTTGCGAAAAATTCTCGGATATCTATGAATTTTCTTTTTTCACATGCGGATCCTTAGTCCAGATGCAAATGTGATTCAATTCATATCAGTATTTGGATCCTGTAATGTATTTTTTTCAGGATCATAGTTCTAGATCATCTAATTTTTTAAAGAGCTCAGTGTGTAAGACCGGATTCTACAATTTTTTGATAATTCAGTGCCGGTGTAGCAGCTTAAAATAACTCCCTGTAAAAAAATACTCCCGGAGTACTTATTTCCTAGTCAAAAAGTACTCCCCCAGTCATTTTAAGCTAGTAAATAAATACTCCCTTTAGTAAATAAGTACTCCCAATGAGAGTACTTGCACCGTGGAAGAGATGCAACTCATCACAAAATCTTTAGCAGGTTTTACTGGCACAATATTAAATTCGACGTAGAAAAGTTTATTCAAAAGTGTTTATTCATAAATGATTTTTTGTGTCACTACAAAAAGTTATTTAGTATTACTAAGTGTTTTTTGACCCTTTTTTTCAGTAAACTAGTTATTTTATCATACAACAGTCTTTCTTTCTTTTCTGATATTTTTTTAAACTTTTATTCTGTTTCATCGAGTAGATTTTTTAAGTTTAAAATGAAAATTATAAATTATCTGTCATTTTTCTCTCTGACCTAAAATAGTACAAAGTAGCTTGTTTTAAGAGTACATATGATTTTGGCTAATAATCTCTGACACAAATAAATGGCAGTCCACTTTATTTTTTGATTCCACTAAATAATTTTCTATTGATGATACCCAGCAAGCTGTTTTCATGTAAGAAATATACAGGTTTTGAGCAAGAGATATAAAAATGCTTAAATGTATGTTCTGTAAATACAAGTTAATAACTTGTTTAATTTGAAATTATGTTATATACAGTAGTCTTATGAAAATATTGTTTATATTAAAAACTGTATTGAAGTAATTTACTGTAATATGTTATTTAGAATAGATACATTTTTACTGGACATAAAGAAGAAAGTTGGAAGAATAAAGAAAGCAAGTATACGACATGATAATAGTTGGTTAGGTCCTGGATGGTATTTAGAGAAGGTATTAATACATATATATATTTTTTGGTATTTTCAATGCTCTGTTGTTTTATGAATGCATTGTTTTGTGAATTTCCATTTCACAACATCACAATAAACAATGTCTAAATTGAATTTATATCAAGGTAACTGTAACAAGTGAAGATGGGGATTATTATGAGTTTCCTGTACATAAATGGCTAGACAAACACCAGGATGATGGGATGACAAATAGAGAGCTAATTCCTAGGCCCATCTCAAATGTAAAGAAAGATGATATTGAAACTATACAACCTTTAGGTAATGTTACTTAATAAAACTTTGGTTTTCAAATACTATCATGAATAAGGACTGACTATATGCTCTTGTTATTGATCAATGTTTTGTTCTAGACAATTGTTTTTTTCCTAATATTCTTTATTGTATTCTATTTTAAGATTGTTCTTGGCCACAAGGGATGTCTAATGGTTTGATTCAAGATTCTCAAATTTCTGCTTCCACTTCATTCAATGACTTACATCTCCCATACCATGCCAGATTGGGGAAAATTGCACCTAATTCTTTAGGAGGTTGGTGTCCATATAAAGATGATGCAGTTCAATATTTGCAAGTTGATCTTGGTCAAGTTAAGAAAATTGCTGGTAAAGTGTTCCTAGAATTTAATTTAAATTTAAGCTCTTTTAATAATAAAATGCAATTTGATGTCAATAACAGTTAAATACTTGTGTGAAATTCTTTGTGTATTTTGTCTTTTAATAAATAAAGTGTATGTTATGTGGGTTGCTACTTTTGACAGCTGCATTTATAATTAAGTCTGCATAAAAATGTTTAACTATGATAAAAATAGTCTGAATAATATATTTATCTGAAATATTTCATCACAAAATAAAGGCTTAGAATTATTCACTTGTCATAGAATGTAATGTCTGCTTATTAATTCATATATAATAATATCTAAGGAGTGGCAACTCAAGGTATGGGGTTGGTAGATGAATGGAGCACAGCTTATCGAATGATGTACTCCAACAAATCAGAAGGCACTTTCAAAGAATACTCTGATAATTCAGAAACAGTCAAGGTTGTTAATATATTATAATAAAAATTTGCATAAAATCAATATGCTATTAAGTTTTTCTTGTTCAACAACTTCTTCATATTTGTAAATAATAGTTTATTTTAGCATAAAGATTTATAATGCATTTTATTTAGAATTTCATTGGAAATGATGATCAAAATGGTACAGTACTTCATTGGCTAAAAAAGCCATTTGTAAGTCGTTATATAAGAATATCTCCATTAAAATGGCATGGGAAAGGATGCTTAAGAGCTGAACTCTATGGCTGTCCAGGTAAGCAAGTTTAAAACTATCTTTGCTTTTAAATTCATTCTATAAAGTAATATCAAACTTTGAATCATAAACAAGTATTATCTTTAATGAAGCCATCATAGCATAGCTATGTCTACTTAATTATGTCTCAGGAAACAATTTATGAAACAGTTCTGTTTGTTCATATATATATATATGCATATATGTGTATGTGTGTGTGTGTTTGTGTGTGTGTATATATGTATGTATGTATGTATGTATGTATGTATGTATGTATGTATGTATGTATGTATGTATGTATGTATGTATGTATGTATGTATGTATGTATGTATGTATGTATGAATGTATGTATGTATGTATGTATGTATGTATGTATGTATGTATGTATGTATGTATGTATGTATGTATGTATGTATGTATGTATGTATGTATCTATGTATGTATGTATCTATGTATCTATGTATGTATGTATGTATGTATGTATGTATGTATGTATGTATGTATGTATGTATGTATGTATGTATGTATGTATCCATGTATCTATGTATATATATTATCAGTGATGTCACAAAGTGATGATTCTGGATCATCTAAGAATACAGACTTAATTCAACTCCCAGACTCTAAGAGTTCAGAAGAATCTTTTCAAATTCCAGTTGAACCACAGAAATCAGAAGAAGTAGGTGATAATGGTGCAATGGAATATCATGAAACAGGTGATAAACATGGAGGCATACCATCTGCTGATCATGACTCTGATGATGTGCCTAAAGCAACAGAAACACAGCTTACTCAGAGTGAAGGTTGTTAAAGTTTGTTAAAGAACTTTTGTTTAGTTTTTGTAATATTAATAATCTAAATTTTGTCACTACAACTTCATATTGGCCAAATCACTAATGCTCTTGATTTATTGATGTTACACTAGAGTTCTAAACTAGTCTTTTAACTTACTGATGTAATGAGTTACTTGTCTATTTAATTATATGTAATTTAAATGTAAATCAATAATTTCCTTTATTTTTAATCATTTCTAGTTCTTATAAAATAGTTTTTAACTTATATCTGTTAAACAAGTTTTAACTTTTATGAAATGATTTTTAAGCTTTTAAATATTTTAAAAATTATTAAAGATTTAGCAGTGAATTAAATAAGAATTTTTTTCTTATTTCATTTTAAAGTTTGAGTTTAAAATAATGATAATACTTTAAAGGAGAGACACTAGATGCTATACCAATTGTCCATCTGGACTTCGATGAGATCCATGATAATGTTGTACCTGATGTTAGTGGTCATCACAATGATGCACATTTACATCATCCAGTTGATGTAGTTATGTTTAGTAAATCCTGTGAACGAGGTTTGAGAATTAATGGTGGTGATTTATACTTTGATGGTGAGTTCTTTATTAACAAGCCAAAAACTGAAATAACTGTTGCAGCATGGATAAAATTGTTTAGTAATGGTGGCCAACATTCTATATTTGACACTGTTGGTGGAAAGGATTCTAATCATAAAGATGGCCAATTTCACTTTGAGGTGGATAGAGGCCGTTTAAGGTGGTTTCATCGCAATGAAGCCAAAGATGTTGTGTTTAATGTTTCTTCACCACTAATGGTCCCTGCACACATATGGACACATTGTGCAGCTACATATTCCACTATATCAGGAAAAGCTGCTGTCTTTGTAAATGGAAAGCTTGGTGCTCAGGTAGTTTAATTACTTATGTACAAACCTAAGTTTTTCTTTCTTTAAACAATAGACATTTTAGATAATATCTTGTAAGTAATGATTTCAAATTTTTTATTATGAAGACAAATGGTGTTGGTATGCTTTCTCAAGATTGGAGTGGACATGCAGGAATTGGTCGCCATAAGGGTTTGAGAGTGTTAAATGGAGAAATTGATGAGTTTTACATATTTGCCAAAGCTTTAACACCAAGCAAAATTGAACTACTAATGAAGAGATGCAGTTTTGAAACTGGTAAAATCTTTTTCTTAAAGTTTTTGAGTATATTAAAATTGATGATTTTTTTTTATAACCTTTTGTTAATTTTAAAAGTTAAACTAAATTAGTTTAATTTTAGATTGTCAAAAACCACTTGGAATGCAGTCAAAAATGATCAAAGACTCTCAAATTTCTGCCAGCTCAACTTATAATCTTCATAAACCCTATTATGGAAGAATTAATCTTGCTTCATTTTTTGGTGATCCTGCTAGAACTGCATGGTGTGCAAATAAAGAAGATAAAAATCCCTATTTAGAAATTGAATTATCTGAAATCACTTCATTAACTGGTGTTGCCACACAAGGATTGTCAATATTTGACAATTGGGTAACTTCTTTTTTATTTTGCTACAGTGATAACAGAGCTATATGGAATTGTTATAAAGAAAAAGGCTATGATAAAGTATTTGAGGCCAATTCAGACAAAAATACAATCAAACGTCATTATTTTCACCATCCTGTTGATGGAAAGTTTGTACGAATAAGACCTCAATCCTGGTATGGTAATCATTTATGCATGAGAGCTGAAGTTTATGGTTGTGCAATGGATTTATTACCTGACCCTTATGACTCATTTGGTAGTCTTCCTATTTTCATGGAGGACACAGAAGCTCAGAGCAGGAATGAAATATCTCCTAAAGGTCTTCTTTTTGTTTTAAATTTTAAGAAAAGATATATATTTTAACTCTTTCATAATAAACATTTACAAACATGATTATGCATTGACTTAAAGAAAAAAACATTTGATATAAATTTCAATAGAAAAGTTTGTGTTGAAGACAAGCATTCATAAAATATGTAACATAATTCTGTTGTTCAGAGTCTTGCAACAATCCACTTGGAGTTTCTAATGGTGAAGTAGATGATATTCATATATCAGCCTCATCTTCATTAGATTCAACACACTTGCCATATTATGGGAGATTGATACGAGAATCCATTGACCAATCAGATGTAAAAGGTTGTTGGTGTGCACATGATGTTAATTTAAGACAGTATATTCAAGCTGATTTAGGAGAAGTAAAAACAATCACTGGAATAGCAACACAAGGGTATATTGCACATGATAACTGGATAGCTAGTTATCGGCTAGGCTACAGTGAAAATGAAAATGCATTAGAGTGGTATCGAGAAAGTGACGATGAAAGAGTGAGTTTTTTCTTACATAGTTAGCTTCTGTGGTGGGAATAAATATTGCTGCTTTGGCTAAGGCCACTGCTGTAATTATAGTAGTAGTATATAATTTTCATCACTTTATAGTGATGTCTTTTTCAATTTAAGCAAATTTACATTTAAAACTATTTTTTTTAGCTTTTTCTAGGAAATGTTGACCGCACAAGTATTGTTAAACATTTTTTAAAACATCCTATACGAGCTCGCTTTGTACGAATTAACCCTCGAGCTTGGCATGGTATTCATATATGTATGAGATTTGAAGTGTTTGGCTGTCAAGATGGTAGGTCTTCCCTTTTTTTAACATGACACCTAAGTTTAAGTTGTCTTAAAATACAGGTAAATGGGCATAAAGACATAAATTTAAACTATAAGTGTTCTGGGTATCTTTCTTAGATCAGAATAGTATGTTTGAAGGCAAATTTCATTCTTCTGAGATGGATAATCAATATCTTCAAGGAGATGTCCATAAAGATGAGGATGTTAATGAAGAAACAGGTGATTATAAACATAACATTCCCCAGAAAAAGCCTACTAAAATGTATGGTAATGATGGAATAAGATTACCTCATACCCCTCAAAAGTCAAACAAAGTTCGAAAAGTTCCTGAAAGAAATGCTTTGCAGAGACGGTTAACTCCTGGATTGAATACTGCAAGAGAAATTCTTCATATAAGTTACCCAAAACCAAAATTCAATTTACATTTCTTTAAAAACATGAGCTTTTCTGAACCAATGCTGCCGATACATAAACTGCCATTAAAAACCTTTTCACATCTTAAACCATCCCACCCTGTGCACAAACCAGATAAAATAAACAGTTTGCCTGGGTTATTTAATAAACACATACAATCAAAAACTGAAAAAAATCTACATCAGCTGGGTGATGGTATGCAACAGTTTTCAAGTGTTAGTGAGATAAAAGAGCCATTTTTTGAGTTGGAGAGGCAAAAACTTATTGATGACATCAAAAAAAAAGAAAAACTTATTCAAAATTTTTTCAAAAATCATTTGGAGAACTGCAAGCGAAGTGGTGATTGCAAACCACCCAATGATTATTACAAAAATAATCCAGCTAGTATAAATATAGCAGCTATGTTTCCAAGAGCTACAAATTCACTTTTGCTTCCTCAGCATTTACCAATTCATCGCCCCCTTATTAATTCTGTAGAAGTTCTTTCTAATTTTCCAGAACTCAAAGCAAATGGAATTACAGAGGAAGTTCTTCAAAGTCTGGCAGAACATATACCTGACCTAGAAAAAAGAATATATGCACATTTTGCTATGAAAAACAATATGTTACTTAATAATGAAAATGAACTACTTCACCAGAATGATATGTGGCAACAAAATGATCTTGCTCAATCAAATCTTGCATTTATGAAAAATTATAAAGACTATTTAACCTACATGAATCAAGAAAACAGTCCAGAGTCAGAGATTTCTGCTGGTTTGCTACCAGATCAACATCGGGTTAATGAAGCATTAGTTTATCCAGAAATGTCTTTTAATAATCCTTGGAATACTGCTACTCCACAATCTTTTGTGGAGCAGGAGCAGCAAAGCTTATTAAATCAGCCACCTCAAAATGAACAGCAGTCATCACCTCAAGATGATCACTTTTTCCAAAACCCTCAACAGTATTTTTCAAATAATGTCAACCAAGAAGCATTGGCAAAGCCTCCTGATTTTGAAAATCCTTGTACACGTAGTGGTGAATGCAATCCAAACTACCCTAATGTAGGTCTCTCTGAGCAATATGCCTATAAAAATCCTTTAGTAACTTCTCATTCATCTAATGTATACCATGATACTACAAAGTATACTCCTGATGAATTACTTCCAGCAGCCCCAGATCCAAGATTTGTAGAATACTACAACAAATATATGGAAGGAAAGTCCATGGAAGATGATAATTCTCCTCTTCAACAACGTCCTCCACCAGTATTACAACCATCAAATTTTTTAGAACAATCACAGATGTTATCGTTTTCTCTTCCTCCTCCTTTGCCTCCCCCTCCGCCGCCGCCTCCTCCCCCTCTTCCACCTCCTCCCTCACCTCCTCTTCCGCCTCGACCACCATTGCAAATGTCACTTCCTCTATCATCTTCACCAGAAATGGGAATGCCTATAATTGAAAGTTCTGTTTTTCTTGAACAACTAACAACACCACAACCTATGGATGTTCAAGCTGCTTATAATTTAAACCCTTCTTCAGTTACTGATGATGCCTCAATTAATGATGATAGTGGAGACTGGACTCCTTATAGTGTATGTAGCACAACATGTGGAAGGGGAGAAAAGAAGCGATTTAGACGCTGTTCTGTTGCAGAATGTCCCTCTGGAAGTGTTGAAGTGGAATCTGCACCCTGTGCACTAGATGAGTGTCCTGGTATATAATTTTTCTTTTTTTTATTAAGTATTATATATAAGCCCAATTATTTATAGGATATATGAGTATTTATGCATAAGGATGTATATATTTATAAGTACACATCATTATTTTTATTGCGTTTATTTTTAAATATTTTATCATAACAAGTGTTAGTGTTACCGCACATTCCTATTTTATGTATTCGTATATTTAAAGTTCTTCTAATCTATTAGAAGTGAATCCTTACAGCTGGTCATCTTACACACCATGTAGCACAACTTGTGGGACCGGTACAAGTGTTCGCTACCGACTTTGTAATACAAGAAACTGTCCTGAAGACGGATACGAAACTGAGCTAATAAGTTGCTACAAGCCAAGTTGTCCAGGTAAATTTTTGCTGCAGAGTTTAAAAAGTTTTGCGTAAGTTAACTTAATCAGCTTACTTATTTACAAATAGGGTCTTGCAATAAATTTAGCATATTAAAATATATCCATTTGCAAATATCTGGTTTACCAAAGATTTTAAATATAAAGATTTTCATGCAAAAAAAAACCTTCAATTGTTTTGAACAATGAAAATCGCTTAGCGTAAATTTTTATTTCTTTTTTCTTTCATTATCTAGTTTGTTTTCTTTCATTATCTAGTTTGTTTTCATTATCTAGTTTGTTTTCTTTCATTATCTAGTTTGTTTTCATTATCTAGTTTGTTTACTTGACTTTGAAGTTATAATGAATAGTATGGTAATCGATCAGTCAGGGCATGGGAACAGTGGCTATTTGGATAAGAACTCCTTAATTCGCGAGCATCCTCAAATTTGCGGGCATTACGCAGACCTTTCAAGGAACGGCCAAATACTTATTTCAGCTCAAACTTTTCTTTCTAAGCCTAGAAATGGAATATCTATAGCTTGTTGGGTTAATATTCAAACGGACAATATGAATGGAAAACATTCAATCTTCAGTACTGTTCGAGAAGTGAGCCAACACAATTTTTTAGGTAATTAGTTAACTTGTTGCGTTACAAAACGTCCGTGAGTTATTATCACATCTCAAGTTGTCAAAGCCTTTAAACTTTTTTAGGCGGTTACCATTTTGAGCTAGATGGAGGTGGCGTACGATGGTTCCATCGTGATGAATATGGTACAATAGTATTTAGTATTCTAACTGATCAAGTAACTTTACCACGTGTCTGGATGCATATCTGCGTTACATACGATGCGTATAAAGGGCTAGCTAAGGTTCGATTTTGTTTTGAATGTAGTGATTTCAATAAACCTTTTACGTTGTTTTTTTGTTTGTTTTTTTTTATTTTGACAGTGAAATATCGTTTTACTGTTTTTTTTTCCCTAATAATACTTTTTTTTTTCTTCCCCTAATAATACTTTTAGATATTTGTGGATGGAAAAGAGCGAGGTAGCAAGGAAGGAAGAGGATTGCTGTCTTCTGATTGGGGTTACAAGGCGAGTATCGGAAACTACGACTTTGATAGACGACAGCTTATTGGCTGGGTTGATGAGTTTATAATATACGACTACGCGCTCGACGAAGAGCAAGCTTTTAATTTGTTAGGAAAAATGCGGTGTCCTACTAGTAACGCGACAACAGTGGAAATCGATGCTTTTAAATTTGAAAACATTCACAACAAAAGAGGTCTCGTAGAAAGCGACGGAAATACCGGCATACTTTCGAAAGTGAAATCGTTAAGTAAAAAAAAAGATTTTGAAAATAAAAATCAAACTTTAACAAAACTGAGTAATCGAGTTAAATCGATTTCCACTAAAGAGACTGCACATTCTGCACTTATTGGGAAAATAAGCGATTTAGAAACTGTTAGAAATATTAAAACTAAAAGAAGTATCAGTAAATCTTCCAGCAAAGATCCGCATAGGTAAAATTAGCTTCATCGACACGACGCTGTTAACTGAGCGAATAGAAAGGTATGCTGGTCGTAAAAAAAACCTTTTCGGGCGTTCCTATGCGTTGAGAAAAGGTGTAGGCGTTGACCTAGGAGCGGTGCAACTTGAGCGCACTTAAGTTATGACTATGAAAAAGAGTATTAAATTGACAATTGATGTTTTCTTAGAAGTGTATATATTTCGATTTTTTTCTATTGTAATTAAAACCAGTTGTTTGTCATGGTCAAACGTGTTACACATCACAACGCGAGATTCATTATTTTTAGAGCTTTTTGTTGTAATTACGAGTTTATTGCTCTATACACAAGCTCGAAACTTTCATAAGACTTCAGCGACTTCACTGTGAATATCTAAAAAGTTATATAAAAAGCATAAATTTAACCATGTAATTTTTTTTTTTTTTTACGGAATACAATCTCTTTCACTCGCCTTTATTATCAAACTGCACTTGATATAATACAAACATTCGCTCAAACAATTTCACGTTTTTATCCCTAAAGTTGAAGAAAACATGGAGCTTTGATACGACGTCCTCAAAAATGGTTTTTGTATTTTTTAAATTTTGAAGCGATATTAAAATTTTACTTTTTTGTATTTTCGTTTACATAATGTTTTATATTTGTTTTGAGATACAACCGTCAGTGAAATTCATGTCAAAACACACATGTTTCCCCCTCCCCCCTCCCCCTTTTGTCTTTTTTCCAGATTGAATACTACCCTGGGTAGTGTTTAATCTAGAAAGAATATAGAAGTAACATGTTGATTGCGTTATAAAAATATTGTAGCTCATAATTAAGTTATTCCAATGGTGATGATTAATGTTTCCTGAAGATATTCGCGTTTGTGAAGACAAAACTCACTGCAGCACATGTTTAGAAATCTGTTTTTATTTTTTGTTAAATTTTAAATTCTTTTGTCTTCCAGCAATCTGGAAATTCTATTAAGTTTCTTTTTCTTTTTATCTTTTTACTTTCTTCCTTTCACATAGCAAATCAAATTTTTAATTTTTTTTCTATTTCATGTTTTTAAACCAATTGAAAATTTTGCAATCTAAAAAAATAACAGTTAAAGTAACATGCTTCTAAAGTTTTAATTTGTGATTTCTGTTTACGCAATAACGTAATTAAAATTTCATGAGATAAGTTAAAACGGAATTTGCTTTTCGTTCTATGCACAAAAGATCTGTTATAATCATAAACACCGGAAAACTTCCATCTCTTGCTAAAACAAGTTCAGAAATACAACAATGAAAAATATTTGATCAATTATCGATCGATAAACATTAAGGCGAAAAGCCATTTGGTAAAACTGTTCCATAAAAATTGCGAAATTTCAATAACTGGTTTACTTAAAAATTTTTGATTAAGAATTTCACGCCTTTTTCAATCCTTTGTTCATGTTTTTTCTGAGTAACCGAGGTTACTTTGACCACATACCGTTTTGGAAACACTCTGAAATGCGGTGTAAAGTTTTGGAAGACTAAGACACAATAAATAAGTAAATCCAAAACCATTTGTAGTAATCAAAATAATAAACGGTTGAAAACGTTCCGATACTTGATTTATAGTGATGCCATACGCGCTTATTATCACCGTAAGTGTTACTCCAAAAAAAAACAAATTCCTTAATTCACCGAAGTTATATTTTGAGTTGCGTTCAGGCAATGTTTGAATCGCTGCAACTAAAAGCGAAAGAGCTGGAAATAATCTAGCTAATAAACGAGCAGCAGAGTTGGTGTATGTACACCTCACAAAGAGTTCGTTTTTGATATTTACTTTAAAAACAAACGTTTCTCTCTCGTTCAACCACACGGCTAATAAAGTTGTCTCGATAAGAACTAGAAGTATGAAAAATACCACGAGAAGAGTTTTCTCGTTTTCTAAACAACTAAACGACTTGGAAAGAAAATGTCCTACTGCTCTATTTTTGACAAACAAAATCCCAGCATAGAATATCATTAGCAAGTTGAAGCATGCATCTTGGGCTAAACAAATTTTCCGCGAAGGTTGTGATAGTTCTAAGAAGGCGTAGCAGAATGTTAAGAATGGTAAAAGATCAGAAAGTGTTGTATATAGTATAGAATTTCGCATAAAAATAACCGACTTCTTTCTTAAAACTAAAAATAATAAATAAGAAGTTATAGCAAGAAATCCTCCTAAACAACTTAAAGTAATGCAGGCAATCCCAACAGGAGAGGAATATGAAACGTAAGACACCGGTGTTAGAATGCAATTTATACTATCTTTTGTGTGGTAATTTTCAGGACATTGGAAACAATTATCCGCATTTAAAGTACTGCTTACTTTACCGGGAGGGCAATTTTCGCAAGCCCAACAACAAGATTGTCTTCCTACAACTTTCTCACCAGGTTTGCAATCTATTCTACAAGATGAAACAGGTAGTTTGTGATTTACCCATGATGGCCATTTTATTGCGTTTGAACTAATATTTAGCTTACTTTTAGTGTTCCAAGTCCCAACACGGACATACTTTGCTTTTCCTCCACTGAAATTAATCTGATCAATAGAATACTGTGAGAATTTTGGGTTGTGGTTAAAATCAAACTCAACGAATTCACCTATTACTGACGGAATTCGAACCGTTTTTAAAGATTTTGCTACTTCTTGCGGTTGTACATCAAGTCGGCAAAAAGTTTCATTACAAGCCGCTACATGTAGAGCATAAGCAAGGACATTCACTGCGTCAATCAAATAATTCACTTGGTTCAAACTTTGGCTATTTAAATATGCAACCATGTCATCAGCAGACACTTTACACTCTTCGTGTTTATCAACTGATACACCCATCAAATGTTTTCCATCAACAGATTTATTGTGCACTGAACAATTAAAAAGATTTTTTATAAACTCGTTTAACCAAAAGTCGCACAAGTAGTCATTATTCACTGCATCAGCTAAATATCCCTTAAACTCCGGTATTTCATCACCATAATGAAGTGAAACCGTCAATAATGATTCTAATTGGCTAATTGGAGCACTACTACCAAGTATATCAGGATTCCATGCTTCACTTGTAAGCCAGATACGCGATAGATTCATTTCATATGCTTCCTGTAAAATGTATTCGCCTAATCCCTTCGGGTAATTAAACATAATAACCACTTTGGCACTTTCACTATTCTTCAACTTGTTGATAATATTTTTCACGTTGGTTTTCATTTGAGAATTTTGTGTAAACGGAACATATATATCTTCAACCAAGCATAAACGTTCTTGGACCAGTCGTGCTTTCAAGATTGATAATGCTACCTTCCCGTAATCATCATCAGAGCCTATTGCAAATACATAGCTCCATTTAAATTCTTTTAGAATTTCTACCATCACATCAATTTGAATAGCATCTGACTGAATTGTGCGAAAAAACGATTTTAAGTTTGAGCTGGTGCTGTTTAGTAAAGGGGATGACGCCCCATCACTAATCTGTGGAATATCATGAAGACTTAACAAATTTGCTAACTTGATTGTGGAAAACGAGTAATATTCTCCAATTACTCCGAAAATCTTATTTTTCTCATTACCACACGTATTTCTACTGTTGTTAACGCTACATTGATGTCGACGATGACTATTAACAAGCTCAATTCCGTGACTCATAGTTACGGGTAAACTCATGCAAGCATCATTAAAAATATAACCGAGTTTTATGTTGGGTAAAATATCACTTCTTTTGTTAATCGTATGAATGACATATTTGACGGCAAGAACTCTAAGTAATCCTTCAAAAGAAACTTGTCTACAATCGTCTGAATTAGTGATTGTAAAAATATTCTGAATATTATAGTCACCATCGATTTGAGATTTGATAAGAAGTTGATTATTTTTCATAGAGGTTGAAGATTTTTCTGTGCAAATGGACGAGTTATATATGCCCACCACTCCATTTATAAAAATGAAAGTCAAAGAAAACAATTTCATAGTTTATGAAAAAGAAAAAAAGTAAAGACTCATTGCAAGCACATTTAACATTTAAAAACCAAATATCTCCAAATAAACAAAGTAATTCAAATCAATTGAGAACATCTTCAGCAAAAAGTGTATTGTACACAATAAAAATAGAACAATTGCGATTGAGCAAACAAAATTCAAAACAACCTTAGCAAATAAAAGAAAACTACCAACGTTGCGCTTTTCGTAACGAGAGCTCTCTTCATTGCAGAGATACATTTAACAAAGCTGCGTGGGTTTCATGTTAAAAAAGCCAAAGTTTCTAATTACGTTGATTAGAATAGGGTTGAAACATGCGAAAATATCTCCGCACTAACTTAAGCGTCGTTTTTTTATAATTTTTTTACAGATGTTGCAGACCGTTTCGGAACGTCCGAGAGGACAGCTTACGACTATTTGATTCAGGAAGTTAAGTTGGATTTAATGAAAACCTAGAAGTATCTGAATGTCATAGCTTTAAGGACCAAATCAAACGCGATCAGGTCAGATCGCGCTTGATTCAACTTTTCAAGTCAAATTTTTTACGGTTGATTCAGTATTGAACTGCTGGAGAGCTATCAAAACTAAAGAGCCTAATCACAGACACTGCAAATGTCAAAAGATTTGAAAGAAGTAAGAAATCGTTAAATATACTGAAACAAAGTCAGGACCTACGAAATCAGGACTTGTTCTCAAATGACGTTTTTACGGTTGATTCAGTATTAAACTGCTAGAGAGCTATTAAAACTAAAGTTTAAAACAAACATCCAACTTTATTTAATTCACTGATCTCTATAATAACTGAATAGTGCAACTCCGAGCAAAACTTCAATTTTTTTGACGCCAAAATCGCCATATTGGAAAGCCCCAAAAATTTAAAACCCGTAAGCTTTAAGTTCTGTTTTTTGGCTTATCGCTTTAAATACACATATCAGATTTCAGCGTTCTGGGGCTTTCCAATATGGCGATTTTGGCGTCAATTTTGATATTAGAGATGCTCTATCCAGTTATTATAGAGATCAGTGATTTAACTAAAATAAACCACCAGTTTTCACCAGCTCTTGAGTTAAAATCAACACAGATGTTTACTCAGACATATTGGAGAAGTATAAAAAGCTATGGATTCAGCTCAACCTACCCATTTGGTGCCAAGGTTTTTTTCTAACAGGATGGAGTATCACCTCAAAAAGACAAAGAGTCTAAGAGTAGCTGAGCAATAAACTGACTGGTTTCTATTAGGCTGCATTTTTCCCCCTATTTAAATTCAATGTGATTTGATGTGGTTGATGGAAATGGGAAGCATATTGAATAATATATTCGAAAATCTAAGAAAGAAAGAAATGGCTCTTGTTAATAATTAACTAACCTTTTCTTTTTCTTTTTTTTTTTTTTTTTCTTTTTTTTATCAGGTTTTGTGCTGATTTTGCGATTGGAAGTTGTATATTAAAGATAAAAGTTTAAAAAACATTTGATTATATCAACTTAAATTTTTGTGCTTTGTGCACTTACTAAATTGGCGTCTGTTGAATCCAAAGCCCGCAGGTGACAATTGTCAGGTGTGCTTGTTAAACACTGTTGGCTCTCAAACAAAAAAGCTCTGTGAAATTATCAGAGAGAAAAAAATTTAGCTGTATGAAAATAGGTCTTAAAGCGCTTGTTATTTCGTTATATGCATTTACAGGTTTTAAAACTTTTAAAGAGGGGGCCAATAAAAAAAAGAGCAAATTTTTAATGAAATAATCACAAACTTCAACAAAAAAATCTTAAAAAAACGTTTATTAACTAAAACCTGTTTTTTTCTCACGACGGTTGTTTTTAGGTATGAATTATAAATATGATGTAAACAATCATTTTGTTTCCTTAAATAGAATGGCGAGTAAAGCGATGCCAAGAGACAAAATAGGGTAATTCTTAACATTTCTTAAAAAAAGAAAGTAAGCAAAGAAAAAAAAAAGGAGGGGGAAGGGAATTACTAGAAATTGAAAAATATTACGAAAAATCTTGTTTTTCAAATCAGAAAAAAGTCTTGCTTAGGTGATTAGCATTTTTTAAAGTCTCAAATTTTTAACTGATTTCTCAGAAAGACCTGGTTTTTATGCTCTTTTGGATTTCATTATCAATTCCTTATGAGGTAAATCTAGAATATTTTTTTTTGTTAAAATGTGCATTATAAATGATTTTTATATAAATATTTCATCATTATGTTCAAAAATCAGAAATTGTGAAGCAGTAAAAAAATCAATCTGTGGATATAGCGTTTGAAATTCACATGTGTAGCATAAAATGATAAACCATTTTACACTATTTGCATTTGTATGTTACATGTAAATAGAGATTTCTCATTAAAGCAATTCGATATATTTGCTTTAAAACAACCGAAAAATGTAGTATCTGTAGTCTTGGGATTTTGGTGAAAAAAACAGGCCTGGTGTAAAATTAAAGCTTTAGTTGCTTGTTTAACACAACACTCTACAAATTATCTATGGCGTGGTTAATGTCATACTTTTAAGAGTAAAATGAAATAATCTCCCTCGATTCCATGGAACAAATGAAATAATCTCTCTCGATTCCATGGAGCAGTGTAATTTCTTCTTTTATAGTTTCTGGAATGTTTACATCCAAACCAACAATCATTACTTTAATATGGTCAACTTTCTATATAAAAGAAATGCATATATCTTCAGCCATGTCTTTGATGATTTCTTCTCTTAATGTCATCACAATTCTCTCTCAAAACAACTTCACGTCTTATCAATTTCCTTTTCTCAAACACCTCTGACCTTAATTAAACTTTTCCCAAAAACAAAGTAAGCTGTGTAGCAAATTTCTGTCTAATCTTGGGTGCCACACTAAATATTTTTTAAACTAATTTTACACTAATTTACTATTTTTATGTATAAAATTTATAACTGTATATGGAAAATCTCTATTTCTTTATTAATTTTAAAATACAGCATCTGAAAGAAAAACGAGCATCTGATCATGAAATTTTCAAGCCTGTTTCAAATCCACCAGAAGCATAACACGACTGCAACAAATCGTTTTATTTTTCCTCGAATTACTTTCCCCAATATGAATTGATAAAAATTTCAACACTATTACTTTTGTTTGAAGAATCGAGTCACAATAAGATATTGAACTCTTTTTATTAAAAAAGTTCTTTTTAAATAAATCTCGCATCAGGGTGTCATACTAAAGCTTACAACTATATTTTAAGAAAAATCGAACAAGATAAAATAAATCAATAAAAAAAACTGGGATAAATCAATATTGATGGGACAATAACAAACTTCCATATTAACATTGAAAGTATTCTCCGCTTGCTTTATTACTAGCTATACATCTCTTTTGCATTGATTTGACAAAATTGTTGCAACTTTCGTTAGAAACTCTTCTCCAAATGGTATCTAGTTTTTGTTTTAGGCAATTTTGGAACTTAATCGGACATCGATTATTTCTTTATACATTCAAGCTCAAAAATTTGATTGGATTAAAATCTGGTAATCCAGCTAGCCAAGGGATTCAGTTTCTTTCCATTTCTTCCGCCCAAGGTTTGGTTGTGCGAGCTGAGTGAGCAGGAGCCATATCTTGCTGATGGTACCACCATTTGTTTCGATCATTCAACATATCTGCTGATGGAATTTTTCAGTTTTCTAACGTCTCTATTTAGGTTGGTTCAATGAAAATTAATGCTGCCCCAATTATCAATACGACAAAAGAATTACTAAATATTTCAGATTCAAATTATATGAGGAGAACTTTTCTTTTTCTATTTTTTACATCATTACTGAAAATTACTTGCTTCCGGTTTTCCAAAGACTTAGCTGTTCCCTCCATACTCAACCTTATTTTTGTCATCATCATCAGTTTTTTAACGGTTGCACAAACACCAATGTTTCTCATAAGTAAAATTTTTATAACTATGCTTGAGGAAAACCCTTTTTTCACTGTTTTCATTGAAGATATTTGTACTCCGCATATAACTTAACCCTGGGTTGACTCTTACTTGACAAAAGACTGTTTTCGTGCTCCATTCCAGATCCTTGATGGTATCGGATGCCACCTGTTTTATAAAAATATTTTCAGGTTATTTATGATATAAATCTTGGAAATTAACTATCGACTTGTTATTTAATGCCATTTTTATGTTTCGTTTACAGCTTTTCGACTAATTTATATTTTCTAATCTTCTTGAAATCTCATTAAATATCAAATGTGACTAAACTGGTCACCATTAGGAATTTTATACAATCTTTTATACAATCTTTTATAGGAAATGATCAAACTTACATTAATTAACAAAATAGTTACGAATTACAGTTGTTTTGAGAAGTAAATTAAACGGAAACCTATTCAAAAACTCTTTTTTTTTTACAATATTTTACCACTTGCTTTTTCTTTATATGCACTTAATAAAACTGTATTAGTTAAAAATGTAATGAACTCGTGAACTTGTTACTACATCATTTGTAAAGAAATATTTTCCCAGTCTTTCATAAAAAAAAATCTCAGTCAATTATGGTTTAACTGAGACTTTTTATGCATGACAGGAAATTTTTATTATGTTTTGAAAAAAAATAGCAAACAATCTTAATGCGTCGAATTTTTTTTAAAACCAATGTATGGGGAACACTAAGCTTACATTTTACTTGTTTTTTGATAAGGCACAACAACATTAATTAGACCTACATCCGCAATTTCATGTTTTGTATATTTACTTCCGATTATTCGAATGTCTATTTTTTTCATTCTTAAAACGCGGACGTTCAACTATTTGCGAAGGTTATTATCAATGTAGCTTCAATGTTGCTCCGTTGACTTCAACTTTCAAATAAAAGTTGAACTTTTTAGATTAATCGTTTAAATTTTAAATATTCGCTTTAGCTCTTTGTAAGAGAATTTCTGTTGTTAGCTGTTTATTTTGTTTTGGAATGTTTTTGTTTGCGAGAAGTAAATTTATTTTTTTGTTCCGATTTAGAAAATGTACATACTGTTATATGATGTTTTCCGTTATATTTAACATACTGATATTTCGGATTTGCAAACTCTAGCATCATGTTTGAGCTAAAATTGTTTTTGTTTTTTGAGACGTACCGATTGAAATGGAAGGTTTTTTGCGCTTATTAAAACCTGGTTGGTGCCATATAAAGTTCGACAGCTTGAGTATTGTTCACAGATTAGGCGTTAATCCTGAGTTTGAGCTGCGTCAAAAGGAAATGATTTTAAATATGTAAATTCGTCACTGATACTTTTTTTTTTTATCATGAGTTACTGCATTATAGTCCCAGAACTCTTTCCAATGAATTATGTCTTCGTAATGTTCGCTAATTTCAAGATTTGAAAATTTTATTTTATTTTTTTGGGGGGTGGGGTGTAGAGTGTGGTGGGTGTGTGGAGAAAAATGGATAAATGCGAGAAATCGACCACCTTCTATAAAATCGAAACTCTTATACCAAAATGTTTTAAAGCTTTTTAAATGCATACATTACTTTCTTATTTGTCTTGCAGAACTTCTGGTTTTCATTTTCAGTAATCGTAAAGCTACACACACGCAAAATTTAAGCTAATTATATACAATAAAATATAAATTTTGAAATAGTTTCCGAAATTTTTACATGTTTAACTTGCTATTTTAATCTTTTTATAAATATTTGACGATCTCTCCCCACATGCTCCTTTTCTCACTTGGCTAAAAACATTCTGTGTAGTCTTCAGAAAATTACCTTTGTAAAAAAAAAGTATCACGTATGTTCAAGTGCTAATTACATTTTTAAATTCATAGCCAGACCAACTGTCCAGTTATTTCAGTCGGTTGCAATTTAGAGAACCATGTTTTTACTAATTAAACGGCCATTTTGTATTTACATAGGTTTAAAAGGACGAAAAATGTCTTTTTATAAATTTAAATTTGCTATGATTGATAACAACACAACAAATAATAAACGATATTACTGAAATGATTCTAGTATTATTGTTTATTATAATTAGTATCTTTGTTTATAATTTGTGTTTTTTTATTTATAATTAGGATTTTTCTTTATTATAATTAGTATTATTATTTATTATATATGAAAAATTAAATGTATTAAATATTGGCACCCCTTAATGTATGGCACTCTTGGCATTTCCCAAATAACATCGGTTTTTACGGCTCTAAGTGTATTTCAGATAAAATTATTTCAGATAAAATTATTTCAGATAAAATTATTTCAGATAAAATTATTTCAGATAAAATTATTTCAGATAAAATTATTTCAGATAAAATTATTTCAGATAAAATTATTTCAGATAAAATTATTTCAGATAAAATTATTTCAGATAAAATTATTTCAGATAAAATTATTTCAGATAAAATTATTTTGAAAAACTTAGAATTTATTTCTTTTGTCATTACAATCGCAGCCTCCTGGCAAAAATGAAAATCCCAGGAATTTCATGTTTTATAATTTTGAGTATGTAAGTTATTGTTATACTAATACTTATTGACTTGATTTTTCAATTGCTTATTTGATTTTAATTTTATTTCTCGATACAAATTCCATTAGCGCTTAAATTTTAACTTTTTAAGTTGTTTGTGCTTATTTGAAAAGACGTAAAATTACATTCTAACATTTCGATTACCGATTATTAAGAATACGATTTTTTTACTGAATACTCTAAAATCTAAATGACTTTGAAAAGCAACTTATAACTTTAACATTTTCAGTTTCAACTTCTACAGTTGAAAGGTTTTTAAGTACATTAAATCTGGCAAAAAATTGTTTTAGATCTACAAAGGCAAATGATAAACTTTCTGGGTTTTACATGAGTTTTCATAGAGAGAGAAGAATTGGAAAAGAGAAGAAGTTTTAACTAATAGTAAAGTAAGCAACAAGTTTGAATAACAGTTTCCGTTTTTAAATTGACGTCATAAACGTCTTCCATTATAAATGATAATGATTTCAATCATAGTTAAAATATTTTTCAATAAATTTTTAAATACCACCTCCCCCCCCCCCCCTACACACACACAATTTTCTTGAAAAAAAATTGGCTGATAATAAAAATCATAACAGTGCACAACTTTTTATACAACCTGAAACCAATAGCAAGCTTTCTTTTTTACCACGTGTTTATGATTGATATATGCTATAGCTACAAACCAACAAGGTCTTGAAATTAGAGTTCTTTTGTTGCTTAAAACTTTTATTGAATTTTTCGCTGTTATCACAGACATGCAAAAGAAATTTTGTAACGGCTATGGTTTTTTTTTTTTATTGCTCAAATAATATTTTTTTAAAACCACGAAAAAACATTTGCTTTTTCGTTTTTCGTATTGTTATTTTGAGATCTCGATCGTTGGGAACGGAGTTTTTATTCCATTATTTATAAGTATCTTTAAAATGCTAGCACTTTCTCCAATCTTAATGTAATACAAAAGTAGTATTATTTAATATTTTTAATATTTATATCATTATTCATTTTGTTATTTATTAATAACAAAGTTTAAATGTATGCTCGTGGTTTTAGTTTGCAAAATTAGGTTAAATAACAAACTGATCTCGGTTTAACTTAGTTAATTCGGTTGCTTTGTACATAGAAAATTTACACATAAAAAAGTATCAAACGCACGAAAAGAATGACACGGTAACAGGAACTTCTACCACGGTATTAAAACGTTTTTTTCCACTCTTTTTTTCATTACTTGTACCGCGGACATAAACGAATCGCTATAAATTTGTTAAATTAGACGTTTTTTTTTTTTATATATATATATATCCTGCAGAATAATTTGCTATAACTATTACGTTTTAGATGTTTCTTGTTATAATGATATAGGTGATGATATAGTGAAAGCTATGACAAAAAGAATATTTTATGCTCTTTCAGGTAGTTAACAAACAAAATTTTTGAATGAAGAAAATTTTAATCTACTTTGAAGATTTCTTCGCCATTCCTCACATATTCGATTCCGTTTCCATCTTTTTGACGCGATAAAAGGTAAATTGTATAAATTTATTTTATGTGTAGAAACATAAGTTTTACACTAAATAATTAATGTGGGTTAATTTTAAGTCTAGAAATTAATCGTGCAAAGATTCCATTCGTTCTTTTTTTCACGAATGTCAATTATTCTTTAACGACATTAGCTAAGTTAATCGAAGCGTTTATAATCCTTAATGTAATTAAAAAACAAACAAAGGAAAAGAAAAATCTGTAATCGAGCTTTGTTATGCGCTAATGATGCTTCGGCTGACGAGAAAGATTTTTCTATTTTATGAGAGTTTTTTCAAACTTAAATTAAATAAAATCTTTGCGCTCAAAAGGTTACACAAAAGTCCAATGATATATTCTTATGTATAGGAAAAAACGATGAAAAATATTCTTTACTTATTCCGCGTAGAGTGGGCTGAACTACACCATATAAACAGCTGAGAATTTTTTAAAACTCATTTTGATTGAGTTAAAACGTCAGAGACATAAAAAGAATTTTCTAAGGATTAAACGCGTCGAATGATTAGTTGACTTTAAATGACGATGCCGAAGTTGGATTTCTTAAGATTTATTATGCTTTAAAAAACTTTCTAGTAAGTTATCACATAAAATGATTACTATTTTTCTGATGATACATTCAGAAATGGTGGAGAATAAAGTGGACTTCTTTAGATGGTTTGCGATAATCAGAGCTCATTTTCGGCTTTTTTATATTGATAGTTTTTAAGTAATTTAAATACGGGAGGTTTTACTGATAATTGTTTTTAAAAGTTCTAGTAGAAAGTTTACAGTATTTAAATGTATTCGTTTTTTTTGTGCAAAACTTAGAGTCCTAAAATAATTATAATTATTATAATAATAAAAAACAACAAAGAGCAATGTAATCTTTTGCACTCTCGTTTCAACACCTGCGGTGAGTAGTTTTTCTTCCTCCTTCACTTCAGCGTGGAGGATTTTTTTGTTGTGCTTAAAATATTTTTTTTTTGTTTAAAAGTATAACAGAAAGCATTTTGCTTAAATTTCTGAGTCAAAAATAAGCCTGGCAACTTGAAATGTTCCGAACACTTACATCTTCAATAGTTTAAACGACGTGCTGAAAATTATCATTTCAGACAAGTGTCTGGAAAAAGTGGCGGTGTATTGGAATGTATAAATGTAGTATGCGTAGGCAAATAACATGTGTGTTTAAGAGAAATAGAACTATATATACACAAAAAATATATATAAATAAAATATGCATAAATAATTATGCATCCTGTACAGAAAATGCAGCTTCTTCCATTCAAAATTATTTCTCTTTTTTTAGACAAGTCTTTGTTAAAAAATGAGTTCAAAGACGAGATTTGCGAATTTAGCTAAAGCATCCAATAAACATTTTGTTGCTGAAATTTCAAAAAATGAAAACAAACCCTTAATAGAAGAAAAACACGATGCGACTGATAATTTTCCCGAAAAAATGGACGGTGGTTTTTTTTCCGAAGAAAAAAAAAACGAAACTAAGAAAGTGAGCAAGAGATGGTCGATGCTAAAAGATCATGCAAGTTACTTTCAAATTATAAACGAAGAGGCTAATTCAGACGAAGTTCTCATTTTTCCAGAAATTGAATCTAAAGTTAATATCCAAGAGTCACCAAAGAGAAGGTTTTCGTCTGAGAATTATCAATGCAAAAAAACAGCAAAAACACCAGGTTTGACGGGAAGTACAAAATGGGCAGCTTTAAAAAATAAAAATGCGGAACAGCTTATGTTAGGATCAGAGAATACAAAACAACCTGTGTTAGGATCTACTTACAGTCTGGACTCAACTCTTAACAAAAATTACGATAATAAAGTGTTGGATAAAGATATTTCCGTGGGAAGAAATAAATGGGGTGCGTTAAAAGAACGTACTAGTCTGATTGTGAAACCAACGGAAGAATTGAATACCGATAAATTGACATTAGAAGAAAATCCACCTGCACCAGTCCCTAAACTCTTAAAGGTTGTTAATGCAGCTACCGCTACTAAATCAGCTACCTCCAAGTTTAGAGAAGCCTCTCAAATGCGAATAAACTTAAAAGAAAGAATGCGAAAAATTGTTCAAGAAAGGTTAACCGTTAAACAAATATTTAAGCGATACGTTGAAAGCTCCACTCTGCATGGTTTTTGTTATGTTTGTACAGATACCTTTTTAGTAAGGAGATTAATATGGGCTCTTTTAATGATACTTGGTGCGATATATTTTGTTGTTAAACTCAGATATGGAATTGAGGAATACTTAGATTATCCTTTTAGTACTTTATCAACAGTTGACTACGTTCACGAACTCTTATTTCCAGCTATCAGTCTATGCGCCACTAACAGTTACTTAGCTTCGCAGGTTTATAGCACTCAGTTAAAGGTACTTTATGAAGAAGGAAGGCTTCCCTTGGATAAAAATCAGAGTAGTCCAAATTACAACATATCTGGCGAAGAGTTAGTAAAAGCGCTTCAAAACAGTTCACTTACTATACACTCCCTTTTAAAGTACTGCGATTGGATTCTACAAGATACTAACCATCCGTATACTCCTCCTAATGTGTGTGGTCCAGAAAACTTTACTTCTTATCTAAATTATAAAGGAGAGCAATGTTACACGCTCAACTCTGGAGCAAAAGGCCATGAACTTCTTAAAGTTGATGCTGTAGGATTAACGTATGGTTATGAGCTAATGTTTGATTTACAGATAAAAGATGTCATTAAAAGCCACCATTTTTCAGGAATGAGAGTAGTAATACATAATCAAGATTTTCCACCGCAGTTGGTTGACGGGTTTGTTATTCCTCCAGGTTTCAAAACATATGTTAAGCTGGGCACTGTACAGGTTAAACGGCTTGATATGTCTGTTATCTACTTTAGAATGCTTCAAATTTTTTATTAAGTTTTGTTAAAAATGTACGCACATTTGTGCAATTGTTTTATTTTATTTAGTCGAAAAGTCTCCCCCCACCTTATTCGACAGAATGCGGAACAAAACAACTAAAATACTACAATATATACAGCCAAAGGCTTTGCCTTCTTGAAACTCTTACAGATTTTACGGGTGAATTATGCAGATGCAGAGATGTCTTTATGCCGGGTAAGGCTTTTAACCAAGTTGGCGGATAATTGTCATAACCCTTAATTAAATTTTTTTGAAGCTAAAGTTATACTAAATACAAGCAGAAAACTTTGTTTTATATGTTAAAATCTAATTTTAGAAAATGGTCTTCCATTTTGTTCATTGCAAGAACTTTACTCTTGCATGTATCCTGCGAAAGGTAATTACTAATACAATCCGGGGGAAAATATATATTATGCATGTTATTTTTTTTTTTAATAAGAAACTTGTTTATAAGAAACTAGTACTAAAAGCCCCAAGATCTTTATAAACTATTAGCACTAAGTTACTTTTCGATTATAAACTTATTTTGTTAAGAGTTCGAGGAATATTTCCTCGTTTTGTGTTCAGAGACAAATCTGAGGATTTTTTAACATCGAATGATGTTTTGATGGAATTCAAAAAATTTTAGTTAACTTTAGAACGTTTTATCTTACTTGTTGTCATGTTTTCAAATTGTATTTTATTTACTTTTTCTCTCTTTTGATACTTAAGAAATTCTTAAGTACTTTTAGTTTTTTTACTAGTACTTTTAGTACTAGAGTTGTAAAAAAGTACCCTTAAAATAAGAAACTTTCTAGTACTTGGTTAGTACTTGGTTTTAGTACTAGCTTATTTGGTTGGTTTCTTTTTAAAAAAAAACAAACAAACAAACAAACAAAAATAAAACGTGTACTCATTTATTAAATAACTTACTGTTTGTAATATTAAGATGTTAAGTTCTTAAGAAAATTATTCGTTGTATTAGAATCGTTTTCTGAATTCAACATGCGCAAGGAATGTCCAGCAGACTGCGAGGAACGCACTTATCCGTACGAGTTATCCGAAGCAAGATTTCTACACAACCCTCCGACAGGTTTATCTATTAAAAGTCTAGAAAATTTACAACAAAAAAAAAATCTGACAGAAGAAGCGCATTTGTCAACGCTAGCTAAAAATATGACGTCTGAGGAGCTTGATGCATACATTGAGTAACTATAAATTAAACAATCTATATACTTATTGATATATTCATGATAACTAATGTGTCGCGTTTTATGAAAAAAGAGAGTCCCAAAAAGGAAGTAAAAGTATTGTTACTAAGTCAATAAACTGAGGAAGTAAATTAAAAAAAGATTTCGAAAATAGCTGCAGTAATTGCCGAATAATTCATTTTTTGTTACTGATATTTGAATTTTATGACTTGTAACAACAAAATAGGAAAAGAAGTCCATAAAAGTGTTAAAAAAAATACTTTTGTTAACGATTACAATATCTAAAAAAAAAAAAAAAATTTCACAATATAGATAAATGTTTTTGCTAGCTAACTTTTGATATTCACTTCTAGTTCTTTTCCCACGCAAGTGTTTAAAGGTGAATTTACACTAGAACTAGGATTGAGTACCTTTTCATAAACCACGCCACATATATTTTTAAATTTAGTCAAATTTGTACTGGCCAATGAAATACAGCGATTCATTTATGATGAGCTACCTAAACTCTAACGCTTATAGTCGTTGTTGAGAACATTCTGGAAATTCAATTTAATTACGTTATATTTTGTTTAGAGACAACATCGTCAGTGTAATATTTTTCTTTGGCGACACCCGAATAGACTATAATGAGCAAGAAGCGTCAAACGACTTTTTTCAGTTTCTGGGTAAAGTTTTCTTGAAACTTAAAGCTGTTGTAAATTTGTAAAGCTGTTGTAAAGCTGTTTTAAAATTGTAAAAAAAAAAAAAAAAAAATGTATATATGTTTACAATGACTAACACTTTATATTTCAGGTAACATGGGTGGTGAGTTTGGATTAATGTTGGGTGCGAGTTTGTTAACGTTTGTTGAGTTTGTAGATTTGTTTATCTTTCTGATCTACCATCAAATGCTCAGGCTACACAATCTCAAAAAAGTTCCAGATATTTTTACAAGCAAAAGAAATCGTAACAAAGAGGCCGCCGAGAAAAGTGAGAAAGTAGATGTTTAAAACTGCTTATATATTCAAAAGATTTTTTCCAGAGATTATTCTTTTACAAAGAAGATGTAATTAAACGTTTAAAGGTCAAACAATATAGTTTGGTTTAAGCAAATATTTTGAAGTATTCTCAAGAAGTTTCGGAAGAGAATAACAACAATGCTATTTTTACCCTTCAGTGACATTACGTTTTTTTTCAAAATGTTTCCGAAAAGAAAATGCGCTGATGAAGCTAACAACTTTACGGAATATTACCTTGGAAAACTCCAGTGTTTGGAATATCAAAAAAATATATATCGACCAAGGCTATGAAAATAGTTAAGCATTTTATATGCTGCTGGCCAAAAAATATATACTTCGGTTAAAAGAAAAATATAACACTTTCATGTAAGTTGTGAAATCATTAGTTTAATGAAAGAGAGGCTGATTTTTTTAAATTGTCGCAGATGTTTGTTATTTATCGAATTTGACTATTTATTGTTACATATGGAAAATTAAATTAATGAGCTTCAAGTCACAAATATATTTATATAAATAGTTATATAAGTTCATATTTCTCAGCAAAATGTTTAAAATATACAAATATATACGAACGGTGGTCGTTAGTTAGAAATTTTATTTAGTTCGAAAAATGGTCCTTTAGTCTTCGAATTTTGATGTTCAAAATGTTTATTTTTTTCTTATAGGTTAGTTGGAATATAAAATTAAATCTATGTAAAAGTGTTCGAAAATAATTAGAACTAACTCAAATTTCGAACTTACCAGGACCACCCATATGTACTTGGGCGTTTGTAAAATAAAATACAGGAGAGGGAATATAGAAACAAATTTATGTAATTAAACAATACCTAATTTGCATAATGTTTATTTTATGTAATAAAATAACCTTAACCAAATGTGCCTCCCGTCCCCCACCCCCCACTCATACCTCTTTCTACCTTAATTTCGCAATAAAATTTTTATGTTAGCCAGAAGTTATTCCCTTTTTTAGAGAGCTCTAAATAATTGATCTCCATAAGTAGAATTAAAAAAATTAAATGAAAAAGTATCTATGGAAATCCAGAAGGAAGTAGCAAGTATCCTTCCCCTTTATTCTAGCGTGTTTGTCACTTGTGAATATATATAATGACAGGACTGCCACAAGAGTAGCTGGAAAATCAGGAATTTCAAGCAAATCTTTTTGAGCGATTATGAAACAAACAATAAGTATTTGTAACATTCAACTTTAAAATCCTGAATTAAACGTACATTAGACTTGAATTTTTCGCTATTAACACTACAAACAGGTTAAGTTCTTTTGATTTATGGCTAAAACTTGTTTTCAGGAGAAAAAAAAAACAAAGAAAAATTACTTTTAAACGTTTATATACATAAAATTTTCTAATTTAGCCAAACAATTTATGAATGGAAATTCTGCTTGAAAAAAGGTGAAACAGAGTTGTCAGCTTCCAGTTAAAAAATCAAATTTGTCAGTTCATTTAAAAGGTTGTGAAAGCTTCAGTTGAAGAGTTCCACTAGCAACCTTTATCGCCTGTTGTTTTCAAATTGGAAGTTAAATCAAAGTAAAAAAATTTTATGACTTTTACATAATTATGGCAATTTCAGCAACTTTGCGTTTGATCACTAAAATCACCAAACTTAAAGAAAAAGGAAAAGCATTCTCTACTGACTAAGTTCACCACCAAAAGTAGAGCAACAATTATCTCAGATTGCTGAATAATGCTGCACACTTTGCTTGCTCATCCTAGGTCCTAGTCTCATATATCTTTGCATATTTGGAACTTGACAAGAAAACTTGGCTGAAGAAGATTCTGATAGTGTCTAACAAGAAGCATAACAACTTTTTAAAGAATCACTTTTTACTCAAAACATGGTACAGATTCCACTCAAAATCGGACATTCCGATATTTGCGAAAACTGGGAGGAACTCTGAATTAAATTAGTTAATTTCAAAAAGGCGAAAAGTCTCATAAAATTATTCACTTCAATATAAATGATTGGATGAAGCTTTAAAGAAGATTAGAAAAATTACTGCAGTTCTCTGTAACAATAAAAATTAGTCAAACTTGAGGCATTCATTTACCCCCTCACACTGTTTAGAGGCGTTATAAGTCCTTGCTTTGACAATATTATGGATCCTGAGATTAAAGTAAACGCTTTTCAAAAAAAAAAAAACACTAGTCGAAATAACGTAATGTAAAAGCAAAGCAGAAAAGGATTTTTTATTTAAAAATTGTGAGCTGTAAGTCTAGATTAAATTTTATATGCGCATGGTTTTTCTACATCATGTACTTGCTTTGTTTCATTTAGTTTCTTGGAAATGATGCAAAGTCTGTCAAGTTACAATTTCCAGCATTAAAAGCAGTTACCGAATCTGATTCATGTTTAACATAGTCACGACCCAGTGTAATAAAGTAAACATAGTAATATAGTCATCAACCAGTGAGGTTGCTTTATTTTTTCATCATTTGAGACAAAATTGTTTTTAAAGTTCAAAATAGAACAAGATGAGACATCTTTTTTTTTTTTACTATTAATAATTATTTTATAAATTAAATTAAAAAAAGAAAGGGGCAGAAATTTTCAAAATAAACTTTTTACGTTTTTAAAAAACTAAAATCCTTTTTACGTTTTCTCTTTCCATCCGGATAAATTATTGATTTAAACTTAAATGTTTTTGCTGTCTACTCCGGAATCTATTAAAAGTCGTGTTCTTCGAAATTCTTTGCGTATTTTGCGAAGCGAAATTTGCCTTTCTGAAGTTTGATGTACTGATGTTAGCTTTCTCTGTTTTTCAATTTCAACTTTGATTCATTTTGTGTCCCTAACGTATCTCACAGAATGGATGTTTTTAATTGAATCTACTTTATTCTTGTTGAACAGCTGTGGCAAAGGTACTGAGGCTTCACTGCCTATAATAAGAAACTTGTTAAGTTTTAATGTAACTTTTACCGGTGGATTTCTTTTTGAGCAATCGATTGTATTCATAATCAAATAGCGTTTTATTGTATTTTCGTTTTACTCTAAGAGGTAATTTTTTCAGCTGAGAAAGAGTATTAAAGAATTAGAGGATCGGGTGTAAAAGGATGTGGGGATGCCTTTATGTTCTGTGTAAAGGTAGCAGTCTGACTTTATTCTACAATGCTTTTCTTTGTGTGCGATTGCTTCTGATATATTTAATAAAAACAATCTTTCCCAAAAAAGATAACATTATCATTGATCAGAAATTTTATAATAAAATAAAAATGCTTATTGCACTTACGTTTCAGCCTTATTAGAGGCTTGAATACAATGCATTATTTTTTAAAAAAAACATTTTATTTATGCATATGGATAAGAAAAATAGGGGCCCAGTAAGTGATGTTTGCGACTTAGTCTATTTACATTTTTTCTCATCTTTTTGTATGCACACAGTAAACAGTGTCTTATGTGTGTATAAAAAAATTTTTCAGCGCCGGGAATTTCTCTTCACAGTCCCACCCTTTTGGTGCCCCAAAGTTTCAAAACAAAAGTTTCTTTCCCATGATTTTGCTGATGATTTATTTGTTACTTTGATTCAGAATTAAATATAAGTAGCAAATGATAAGACTAATTATTGTTAATGTGCTTGTCTACTAGACAAGAACATTAACGATATTTAATATACCCATAAAAAGGGTTGGTAGTTAATGAAGTCGTTGTAGTTGTTTTGTTTTTCGGAATATTAGCTTTCCCCGCAGAATCATTTTTATAGTTATAAATAAAAACAATGAGAACAACAATTTTAACGCACATTTTTCTAAAGTATACATGTTTTGTCATTTTAATTGAGAAGTGATTTTTCGATTATTTGTGGTTTCAAATTTTTGCCTGTAAAGTCCGAAATTTCGCATCATTTGATGCTTTAAAAAATAATTTTTTTGAATTTTCATGCTTTAACTCGTCTTTTAAAAAGTTTGTCAGGTTGCTGTAAATTTTTTATGTCTAACATTGAAGCCCTAAGGTGGATCAAATGATCCAAGCATGACTTTTTTGACACTTTGCCGAAGCCAAAAGTATTAATGTTAAAAAACTGATATTTTATGACTCATTTTGACATTATTTATTAAAAAATGAATAAACTAAATACGAAACACATTCATAGAAGTTACAAGTTGGGATCAATAAATCCACTATAGGATTTAAAAATAGATAAATAAAACCTGAGACCTCTAAAGTTAATTTCTAAATATATTTTAATTTACTAATACATCCGAGCATTAAATACACAATGGACGTACTTCCACATTAACAATGCAAAATGGGAAGTATGAAAATGGGGGCTTTACGCCAGTTTGATTTTTAAGTTTACTTCAACTCACCAATGGCTTTTTCGGGGTAAGTCAGTTTTTTATGATTACTTCTTGATTGATACTCACCAATCTTTTCCTATAACTTTTGCTTAATTTTGTCAACCTTTTATCTTCCCGCCTTAAAAGACAATAAGGGACGGCTCAAAAGGTGACTCTAAAGTTGACCATAACGTTTACACTAAGATTGACTTTATATGTGAGCGTTAGTGATATAATAATACAGAAATTGTTTTCTATTCAAAAAACCTAGCATGCGTCATTTGACACATGTAAGTTATCACGCCACATGCTAGCTACTTAAGATTATAGTTAGCTTCTATTTATTATTGATGCCAGCACTTACTTCCGGCATTAAAGGCATTAATGGTTCATAATGTTATAAGAAATTGTAAGCAGCAACATGGTTAGATCTAAAGTCCGTGTCACAGAGACTGCCATGAGACATCTTCGTATCGACCACCACTAATTCACCACCAGCTTGTTGTTTCAGGATGAGACTAAAGATGTCTACAAAGACATACTGGCACATTTGGACAGTTATGATTTCAGCGAGTACCCTACTTATAATCCATATTACAACATAGAAATCAAGAAGGTTGTTGGTAAGTTCAAAAACGATTGTTATGGACTTCTAAATTCCGAATTTGTTGATTTGAGAACAAAAATGTCAAGGTGGTCTATGATAAAAGCAAATTCCGATCCTAGGGTGTTAAAAAAGCAGCGGTCAAAATTGATCTATGCCATGAATTGTGTCAACAGAGTTTCGATGAACACAAAGAGTTTAGGCACAAACAGGTCGCTATTATGTAAAGTATACAAAAATAATAAGATCAGCCTTAGCCCTCTAGACACAAAAAAGTAGATTGCAGATGATAATATCACCAGAGCTTATGGGAACTTTCTAATTGCATGCGAACGGGCGACGATAGCACAAGTTTTTGCAAATGTTGGTTGAACTACCACTGATGAAGCTTGATTGAAAGATTTATTTAGGAATTGTTTATAAGAATCCGAACTGGGGGGAGGAATCAGTGTCAGGTGGAACGACTACCAGCTCTTCGTAAACAAAGCCGCGTTGTCGTCTATCAGTTAAGTAATACAATGCAGGTCGGTTTCTTTAACGGATGACATTTTTAACATTTTACACTTTTAGTGATTACATTAGTTGCACGACAATGCTCACCTTCGAGTTTACGCAGCTGAAACAAATACTGAACGATTGCTGATTATAGAAGCAGTTTTTCCTCGAGACCCACGGTACCTGCTAATGATGGAAGAGAGGGTTTTTTAGCAACCGTTTTGTCCCTTATTGCCTCCATAGGTTTCTTCCCGGTCAAACAAGTTGACTCCTTGTTCGATGTACGCACATTTTTAGGTACTACGTCCGGACTAACCTCTTGCATTCGACAAATGCTCCGGTGCATATTGATGTCTAAAAATTCGACCAAATGAACTTAATTGGGTTGGACTTCATTAAACATGGGTTGCGGAATTGTGAAGTAGGGAATACAATGTGAATATATCATGAAGTAGGGAAGTATATCAGCCATACTATTTGTTGCTTTAGAAATGCAGGTGAAAACTCGTCGCTTCCTTTAACCTTAGTTGACAACTTCTCGACAGCAGCAATTCCACGTCATTAAAACTTGGGGGCTATAGTAAATCTTTGATAGTTTATCACTCATATTCCGTCAAGACCAAGCTTCTACATATCGAAACTATGACGATATTTCAACACCATATTACGGATTTTACCTTTTTTTTTAACATATCATAACTATAACGTTAATTTTATCGTTATAGTTATGATATGTTAAAAAAAAAGGTAAAATCCGTTTTTTTTTTTCAAATATCACATCATATTTGAGAAAAGACCAGTTTTTTAGTTCAATTAGCTTTCGGTTGCTTTTTTAGCTTCACCTCACAAAGTTTTCAATTCCAAGCATTGTCGCTATTGTGTTTCTTATTTGAATATAAACTCAAAGTTTTTGAATTCAAAGAAAAAGGTTTTAACCAAATATAATTATGCTGTCATTTTTTAATGCACTGTGATAAGAAACTTACTTTGGTTTAAAAATTCCGTATTATTTTATTATTTATTATTATTATATATATATATATATATATATATATATATATATATATATATATATATATATATATATATATATATATATATATAATCATATCAAAACAGTTTAAATTAATAATTTACGCTTTAAATATTAAAAACCATTGTAAAGTTATCAATATATTATAATTATCGCAATATCTCGTTAATTCTCGGTGAAGTTCACAAAGTACAAAAAAATAACAATTCCGATAATTTCTGCATTACGATAAGTTTTGCGCGCCAATCGTATGGCAGTTTCGATAATTTTATCGTTATCGTTACTCATCATCGTTAAGTTACGATATGCCGATTACGATACGCAGGAGCTTAGTCAAGACTACACACCTGTCCGTAATTGGAAATAATTACTCCGAAGCTTCCCAAAAAAACCCTTTGGAGGGATTAATTCACATATATTCCTGATAAGAAAAATCAAGAAATAGAAATGCTTCCTGATCGTCCGAGCAAGAAATTTCTGTTTGAAAAAATAAGCTAAACTAAAATAAGTAAACTAAAAAATGTGCACACTTTTCTGTGGATTGGTATAGTTCTATTTATTCTTTGAACACATAACAAATATAATGTTACAAAACAAAACAGTTTCTTTAAATTTTGAGTATTAACGAAAGAGAAAAAAAAATCACACAAAAATATAGAGATGAAAGATTTCTTTACTTGGCTT